>NC_056626.2:167142333-167292333 GCF_002870075.4 Lactuca sativa | reverse complement strand
AATGAACAACTATATGAAAGTCCATTGTTATTTCTTGATATGATTTTTTGCCTTATGGACAACCTATCAAAGGTCTATTGGGATTAATCATGAAATACATCTCGGATTTCTAAATCACAGGTTTTAGTCAATTGTTCCTTGATTGTCCACTGATGTTTATTGCTATGTCCACTACTTCTTAGTTTGGAATGACCTAAAAACTTAAGCATGAATTAAAAGGATTTGAGACTTTTAAAACATTTTCCAGAAAGTTTGTGATATTATGTGAAATATTATGTAGATTTACTCACCATTTTCTTAAGGGCTATAGAATTTTCCTATTCGGAGAATACGATTTCAAACAATCTTTGATGTCTTGTCAATTGTTTTAAATAACGTCATAGTGATGGAAACCTGGTAATAAATTGGAAAATACGCCTCCTGTCAGGAACCATGTGAAATATATATATATATATATATATATATATATATATATATATATATATATATATATATATATATATATATATATATATATATATATATATTGGTTGATTTAGAATTATACAAGCTATATACCAAGTTTATTTATTGCAAACTTGGTATGCATTTTGTTATAAAAAAAAACAAATGACAACCTTTCTTTTCATTGCATAACACAAATGTGTTATGTAAAAACCAGCTGAGAAAAATTTGGCATTAAAGAACTTAGAAAACACCTTAAAGTATATGAGTCCTAAAAACATGTATATACTTTAACGTGTTTTATAAGTTACTAGTTGTGAGACCTGTATATTATATGGTTTGATAAAAACAAAATGTTAAATATGAACGATTAAATGAGAAGTTTATTTGAATTTGAAATTTGAAATAAATAAAAATTATGAGAAAAAAAAACATGCAAAAATTAAATTACTAAAAATTATGTGTTTAGTTATAGACCCGCATACTAAACATGTTAATTATAACAAAATGTTAAACACAAAGGTTTAAACTATAAATTTATTTTAAATTGAAATTGAAATTTAAAATTTAAAATTTGAAATTAATATCATTATGGTAGGTTTAACTTATGAAAACTAAATTAATAATATATTAGAAATGGAAAATGAAATAAATGATAAGTGGAAAATAAATATATCTCTAAATTATGACAAAATGACATGTGGCAAATTGAATGAGAGAAGGACATGTGTCAAAATCATTCTTATTTATTATGGTGGATGTAATGCCAACTTTTTTCTTAAATGATTGTTTGAGAGCATAATTGTTTTAGAAATTACAATTTCCTTATATATATATATATATATATATATATATATATATAGATATCATTGTGGTTTGAATATAACAAGATTTAGTTGTCCCTGGGAAAGAATATTTTCCTTAAGAAACTAAAAGTGTTATCATTGCCTAAAATCCAATTAACACGACCCTTCTTACTAAACAACTATAAATCACAAGAAGGAAACAGGACTTACCTATGGAATTTGTACTTTATTCTTTTCTACAGGTTCTTATTTTGCTTTTATGATATGATTATACATGTCAACTAACAACTTAAAACTTAAAAGTTCCATAGTCCCAAAATCAATCAGAGCTAAAATTTTAACCCTAGCAGCCCCCGTATCAATCTCCACATGTGCATGTGCAACAACAAATATCTCCACAAGCTCATCTTGTCTTTTGAAAGCAATCTCGTTGTAAATAAAACCGTCATTTTCAGATGCTTGTGGTTGTGTGTGTGTGTGTGTGTGTTTGTTATGTAAATGAATTGCAAAAAAGAAACAATTACCAGATTAGGTGATTTTAATAAGTACTATAAAGTCATTTTCACAACATCCATAAAATAAATTGAAACATTAATACCAAACTACATATATTGTCTTTTTTACAAGCAGATGGAATGTACTTAGTGGGGGGGGGGGGGGGGGGGGGGGGGGGAGAGGATAATAACACGGGTTGTACTTTAATATAATTTAATTTTTTTTCCATTGATTTACTATTAAATCCTAGTCTTCATAACAGTAAACATGAATCATATCATCATATGCTTAGATTATTTTTATAGTTGGTAAATACAACTTGTAAATCTATTGAAAAACTTTTAGAAGCAACATAATATTAATAACCGGGTAAAAGCACATGTTATTTTGTACAAAAATCCAACATTTGGCTTCTTATGAATCCATAAAAGACACCAATCATACAAAAAAGAGTACTATACCCTGGATTGAAAGAAGTAAATACTGCATTATTGAGATCATGCATGGAATGAAACAGATCAACAAGTAAAACGCTTGGTCTCCACAGAGTCTATGTTAAAGCAACTAAACCATAATAGAATACATTAGGAAGTTGCATAAAAAGACTTGAATGCCCTTCTCATTGATTCCTAACATGGAAAATAGCCCTGCAGAATATTGTCTAGTCATGTCCCATGTAACTATGCAATTACATAATTTTTATTTTATATGATGGAACTAGGGAATTTATGGACATGACCAAAGGTAATTTGGTGTAAGGGAGTACCGAAATGGAAATTGCTTTCAAGGAACGAAAAAAGTGATAGTTCTGCAATCCAAAAATCATAAAAAAATTATGAAATTAAAAAATGTTGAAAACTTTAATGTTAAGATTGTTTAACCTGGAAATCTTATGAGAATTGGCTGCCTATAATAACATTGTTATTTAATTTCATTACCCGTAATGGAAATGTACTTTCCAAATCACCAACATTCGTGGATTCTGTTTCATTTGATTGTAAGTTAATTCTATCACGATGAGTAGAAATGTTCATCACTTGAAGCCTTGGATTATCCAGGCATACATTTCCCATTCTATCTTATTTAAAATTGACCCTAAATGTATAGAGTAAGAATCCAACGCACGCTAAACATAGTTAAAGCTCATCTTCCTTTGTCAAATAAAGTAAGAAATGAAAATTCAAACATTTTGAAGCTCATATTTATCATAAATCTAATTTAGGCACCTAGTCCACTTCTTCATTTGGGTTCCCGATAAACTACGATGATGACATGAAAACAAAACAAGTCAAGAAAAGAAATCTTACCCTTTTCATTTTTTTCATCATGCATAGAAATTGTGTCTTAATTCTAGATTACAAAACTACAAAATGTCATTGGATGCTTCCATGGGTTTCTTAGTAACTCAAGTATTTCAAATCATCATAGGATTCTTAAATATGATTCAAAAACTCCATACAATACATCAACCAGAAGCTACGCGATAATTCAAACACAAAAATTTTAGAATAAAATTATTGTAAAGACTAATGTGAAATGAAAGGGCAATAAAGTTTGTAAGAACCAAAAATTCTCAAGTAAAATCCAAATGGAGATTAACCATAACATACTCTGTAAGTTTCAAAATATGCCAATCAATATATAGCCGGCATATAGTCGTTTAAATACTCCCTCCGTCACAAAATTATTGTCCAGAAACAAGATTCACATAGATTAAGAAAAGCAATAACTACCACTTACTTTATCTATAAAATGACTACTTTAACCTTTTCTAGCATTTAATGTACTCATTAAATACTTAAGGAATTTTGTATTTATAGAAGTGTACTATTATTTTTGGACAAACCGAAAAGGAAAGAAAATAATTTTGGGACGGAAGGAATAATAAATATATATACGAAGAGAGAGAGAGAGAGAGAGAGAGAGAGAGAGAGAGAGAGACTACCAAGTTGTGGTTTTCAACAATCAATCCTACAATAACAAGAAACTTTAATTAAGAAACATGCACAATCTAACTTCATAAGGATTTAAAAGCTAACAGAGATGTGGGTAATACAATAGATGAAAAAGGAAGTAATTTTGGATTTAAAAGCTATCAGAATGATGGGTTATATATACAATGAATAAAAAAGGAAGCACATACATTTACCCAATAACCAAATACAGATAAGTAACTTTGCAAATAAGCATATATGAAGATAGTAAACCTATATTTAGGAAAAATTATTATTCTAGTAAAAGTAGGCAATAAAGTTAGGCTTTCTTCTAATAATTAGTGCATTTTCTTCATAAAAGATTAAAAATAAACGTGGACATGAAAATCAAGATAGACAACACATGAAGCAAGCAAAGCAGGGTTTGATGATGTAAGAATATCACATTTTATTATTAGAAAAACAAAAGCATATACACAAATGTACATAGATCCATTTCCCCTTAAGGCCTAAAACGATGTTTCTTACTGTATGAATATGGCACCTGTTCGTTTTAAATGATTGGCGCAAATGGGAATCGATCTATTGGTGATTCAGAACATCCCCCGGTTAAACATCCTAAATTCCAATTGAAAATTACACGAGAAAATGATCTAAACCCAAAAAACTTGTACAAAAAACGAACCAAATTATGAATATACATCAAGATATAAATAAATACTCCCATGTAAAAGCCTAGAGTAATTTGTAAATCTATTGAATTCCTTGAATTAGGGCAAAATTTGCAGGTTTTGCTTAACATTGGAAGCGTTTAAAGAAATATTCCTAAAATTTAAAGAAAAAAAACAAAAATAACATACCTGAGTCTAGAGCATCTCCCGACGGGTGTACCCATCCAATTTGATGGTCGTCGTTTAAGCTGTTAAGTGGCATTGCGTGCTTGGGAACATTGGCACAAGAAAAAAGGGTTTATATAGAAGGAGAGGAGTTGAAGGAGAAACAACGGTAAGAAGGATTGAATCGACGTAGTGGTAAATTGTGTCATTCCGACGGTGGTTTACGTGGAGGCATTAGAACAGCTTCAATTGGTTCTAGGCGGCACTAGAAAAATAAGGCTTTTATATATATATATATATATATATATATATATATATATATATATATATATATATATATATATATATATATATATATATATATATTAGTGTTGCAGAAATCGGTCTTGGTGGCCGATTAATCACTTGGCGGCCTCGAATCGATTACGATTAGGGTGCTTGGCGAAAATCGGTCAAACTCGGGCTTGGCGGTCCACGGCGGTCTTAGGCGGGAAATATTTAAAAAATTCAAAAAAAAAATAATTTTCAAACATTACACCAAAATTTTAAAATTTTAATTTTTTAAGCTTTCATATTTTAAAATATCATACTAAAATTTTTAAAATTGGAAATTTCGAAATACTTAATTTTTTAGGAAATATTAAATTTTTAAATAATTTAGGGTCCTCGATTAATCGCCGATTAATCTCCGCCGAGTCTGATTAATCGTAGCTACCGCCGAACGATTTTTACAACCTTTATATATATATATATATATATATATATATATATATATATATATATATATATATATATATCATAGAACGTTATAAATATACCTATAAATAAGTTATTAATATTTATATATAATTTATAACGTATTAAATAAAAAAATATGCTTAAAAAAAGGTAAAATGCAATTGAATAAATAATAGTAATATCTAGACATACATCTTTATATTTTAATGTATATTAGGGATGCAAACGAATCAAGTTACTTGTGATCTACTCGGGATCAGTTCGTTGAAAACTCTACTTGAAATTGATTTGAAAAGAGTCTGAGTCAAGTTGAAGCTTAATATTAAGCTTGTTTATTAAATGAGCTCTTCCTCGAGCTTATGTCACTATGCTTGATTAGGCTTGTAAGCTTAAACAAGTCTATATAATAATGGAATTTATTATTATTTTTATATATTCAAATAAAAATATTTTGGAGAATTGGGGATTTAGGGTATTATTAAAGGAGCTAGAACTGAATTTAAGCTTATTTAGGCATGTTAGACGAAAAATGATCTGAGCTCGAGCCCGAGCTGATCTTGTATAGATTTTACAAGCTCGAGTTCGATCCACATATAACTTAAACGATCCTAAGTTGAGCCTAGCCCCGTTAAGGCTTGCATTGGCTTGTTTGCACTCCTAATATATATATATATATATATATATATATATATATATATATATATATATATATATATATATATATATATATATATATATATAATACATATTTAAATATATTAAAATGTAAAGATACATGTATAAATTGTATTTATTGTTTATTTTAATGGAGCTATAAATCTTATGTTCTCGTATGCTATTTTTAATTTTATTAGTGTTTCAAATGGGACTTGAACTACCAATTTAAAGAAGGAATCTTTTGAAAAGTTTCAATATTTTGGTCTATTTTATAAAAATCTTCTAAATTTTATAGTGTTAACAAAACGTGTCGATAACCCGAAAAATATTTAAATCAATTTTTTTTACCGGTAAATATTTTTTATCCGGTTACCTCAAAAAAAGTTCAATTATTTTGCCCAGCTTATTAAAAAGTCAGAAAAAATATAATAAAATACTTCAACTCTTCTACTCTTTCACGAAAGAAAATTTTCATGGTACAAATTATGCATTGGAATAAAATCCGTAAGTGCTATAAAACTAAGAATCCATATCCTATATAACCAATTTTTTCGAAATGTTAGCATCAATTAAATTCATCATCTTCTATATAATCCATTTCTTACAAAAATTTATGCTACAAGTATTATAAGATATTCAAATTTGTGTCGAACACCTTATTATAATGAACCTAAAATTATGTTAAAGGAAAGCCAATAGTTATGTTCGTATAAAAAATTATTTACCAATGACAAGGCAGCTCATAATCCGCACCAATGAATGACTATAGATGCGACAAGCCCCCGAAAACCCAAAACTCTTAACCTTTAACATGTAGTGTAATAAATTAGATCATGTCTTGAAACTAGTGTTACAATGTAAAGTGATGTGATGATGGACATGCTTCCGACCTAGTTTGTACAAAAGACACCAATTTCCTTTTCTATTTATATCATAAAAAATAATCCTGAAAATAATAATAATTGTTATCACCATGCAATTTTTTAGAATAATAAATTTTCAGATTTTTTGTAAAAGACTAAAAGTGGTGAAGTAATTAAATGTAATATTTCTTTATAAACTTACAAAATAATGAGACTTTTCTAACAATAACCAGATAAAAAATAGTTTACTTTGAAAAAATAGTTGATTTGAAATTTTTATCAGAAAACTAGGAGATTTTTGTTAACAAAATAGAATTTATTATTTTTTTCATAAACTCAACCAAAATAGTAGAACTTTTCTGAGATTTCTCATTTAAAGGAAGAAGAAAAATACCATTAGGTTAGAATGTATCTAATACATATCTAATATGTATTTTTAATTCGTTTTTTTAACAAGTAAACGTGTTTTAGTATATCATATTTAAAAATATATGTGGAGATGTATTTAATTTTGAAATTATTCACATATGTATATTTTGAGCCTATGCTTTTAATGTATTTTGTAGGAACATTTCATATACATATTAATAATTTTTTTATATGTGTGAATGAGTATCTCTCTCTCACTTAAACCATTGGGTTAGAATGTATCTAATGCATATCTAATATGTATTTTTAATTCATTTTTTTAACAAGTAAACGTGTTTTAGTATATCATATTTAAAAACATATGTGGAGATGTATTTAATTTTGGAATTATTCACACATGTGTATTTTGAGCCTATGCTTTTGATGTATTTTGTAAGAACATATTTATATACATATTAATATTTGTTTTATGTGTGAGTGATTATCTTTCGCTTACACACACAACTCTCTCTCTCTCTCTCTCTCTCTCTATATATATATATATATATATATATATATATATATATAGAGAGAGAGAGAGAGAGAGAGAGAGAGAGTGAGAAAGAGAGTGTGTGTGTGTGTGTTGTGTGTGTAACTGAGAGCGAAAGATAATCACTCACAATATATATATATATATATATATATATATATATATATATATATATATATATATATATATATATATATAACTTTTTTTAAGTTGTGAAGCAGGACATATGCAACTAAAGACTAAATTCCATAAAAAAGCATTAAATTTTTATGAAAATTCGATTTTGACATTGTATTTTTTTTTTAATGTTGACACCCAAAATATGATGGCAAGAAGTAGTATTGTTATCTTGTCACTTCATCAACACCACACACATCAACATGCCACATTAGCTGGCAACATAGTTAACCTGTTTAGTGGTCAGAATTGTAATAATTTGGTTAACAATATGTTTAATTTGAGACAAAAAAAAATCACAGTGTGAAATCGAACTTCTTTGTAAACTTAGTGACTTTTGTTTAACTTTCTCTTTAATAAATCACTTTGAGTCTATGAAGATTGAGTATTAAAAAAATACATTATTCATTTAAGCTATGTCAAAATTTTCATCTTGGCAGTTTTCGATTTGGCTTTAAATGAATACTAAATTTTATAACAAAGATAAATTATTTTGATGGTTTCATCCATCACTGAATTTCTATAAGCTAAAAAGAATTAGCTTATATATGTCAAACAAAGCCTAAATCTTACCACAGAAACGAACGAATAATTCATATTAACGTCCTATTTGATCAAGGCATGAACAACTACTGTAAATATTACAAACAAAATTCAACTATCTTAATCCATAATAATTATTTTTCCTTAAAGTTAACATGAGTTGATTTACTTGAATTTGGGTACATAATCGTTCGATTTGAATTTTAAAAGGGTTAATAATATTACAAATTAGTTAACTACATTGTTTTTATATTTTAGAATACTTCAGGTCTAATTGCAAAGTCTAACTTTTTAAATCAAGATTTTACATTTTCTATTTACTCTTCAATAGATTAAACTCTACATTTGTATGACGTTTGGCCTTCAATAAATTTTCTATTTACTCTTCAATATATTAAACTCTGCATTTGTATGACGCTTGGCGTTCAATGACTATTATGCTCAATGACCGTTGAACTTTTAAATAGGAAAAAAGGAAAGTATTTTAATTCTTATATATAGGTTTCATTAAACTTTATAAAATTCAGTACATTGCATAAATATTTTTATATAGTTTTATGAAAAATATAATAAAGATGTAACAGTACATTAAACTTTAAAATATTTAATGAACCGTAAATATCCTAACGGAATTTTGCATTTCGAAATATTAAACTAATATATATTAATAATTAAATAATTCAACATCACATTAAAACCATTTATGGATTAACATTCACCACCTTCGGCCTTCGTTCCATTTAATAATGACATCATTAAACATTGTTTTCCTTCGTAGAACACCCCCTTTAGCGATAACATCTTGTATTGCCTGCCTAATCCAACCATTAACAAATGAAACCCATATCTAGAAACCACCCTCCTATAACCTTTGGGTTTGCCATTATTATCCTAATTCCATAACAACCTAATTTTCATGTGAGTAATTTGGGTTCTTCATGGTTACCCTTCATGGTATGGTCAATAAAAATTAAACATTAGAGTTACAAGTGTAAAAACCAATTAAGAAGTGACACATTAATTTATTGATTAATGGATAAACTGGTCCTTATAGTGTGAGTTAATTTTCATATATAATCCAAAATTAAGGATTATAAACTCATACACAAAATCTAACTCAAAATCAAATCAACCATAAATCTAAATCAAATAAACTCACAATCACCGAAATCAAATAAACCCACGTTCTAATTCTAACGGTTATATATAAATACGCATTCATCAATTAACATTGTTAACAATGGGGAACAAGATGAAATCTCAAGTTATATTCTTTATATTATCCGTTAATTAAATTTACCAATATCACCTTTTATCATATTATTAAAAAAATCTAGAAACTCACTTTTCAAAAATGATATACAACTATGCATCTTTTAAAAATTTAGAAACTGACTTCTCATTTATGGTTTTCTATAGAATCTAGTTTCCACTTTTTTTTATCATTTTTAAAAATCAAATATAATTGTAATTAAATATCAGGTTAAAATACTACACTAACCGTCAGAATGAAAATTACAATATAAAGTCATTTCTAAACTATGATGGAAAGTAAATATATGGTAATTGATATACTGTACAAGGATCATTATACAATATATTAAAATTATCCAATCTTAGCTACAGTAAAGTAGCTAAGGTTTGGCATAATTGACCCTTCATCTATTGCCTTAGCAAGATGTGATGGATTTCAACAGTAAAGTGTTGTTATTTTGCCAAGAATGGTCCCTCTAATGTTCTAAGAATTTTTGTCGCAAGACCTAATTTTTTTTGGAGGGGGTGTTTTGCGAATATGTGTATTCTTTTGTGGACACGTGACATAAAACTCGGTGTCACATACACACACGTGTCTTCCATTTATAATCCACTGCTTCTCATATCCAATAGCATATCGCCAGGTTTTTCCATCACCACCTCTGTTTCTTTTGTATACCGATAGAATCCTATTTTCCTTCTCCTGTTTCTCAGTCGTTCAAGAAATCTCTCATACATTGCTTCTCAAAATCAAACTTCCTCCTTCACCGGTGGCTTTCGACCGTACCGATGCCTCCAAAACCCACTTTCTCTCTCTAAACTCATCCAAAACTCTACTACAGTATCCATCGATCCGACTTCTAAAAATAGAGGGCATCGATTCCACATCTTCCGGGGTTGGGAGGAAGGAAAAATTGTTGGTCCCGTGTTGGTTTTGTGATGTTCAATCGAAGAAAAGGAAATCAGAATCGACGAAAAAGAGACCGGCTGGCCAGGTGCGTTCGTCGGCCCTCCACTGTTTCATATTTTCTTTTTGTCTTTCTCTATTAATAACTTCGGTTATCTCACCCCTGCTACTCCAAACCAAAATCGATTTATCCTCTTTAGTTCAACAGGGAAACAACAACGTGGTCGGATCGTTGGTGGTATATCTACTTATGGACTTAGTTTAATCCCTCCGCTCCTTGTCAATGTTTCCTCCACCGCCTCTCCCTGTTTGCTCTACCTTCGGAAAAAAAGGAGGGCAGCCGTCGTGACGGTGCCGACCACCGGAAAGTGCAAACAAACTCGATTAGGGCATAATGCAATCATTCATGATGCCAAAGGTAATTAATTAATTTTTTTGTAGTTTTTAGTTCACCTCTTTTACATGGATTACTTGCAGGTAAAATCGTCTTCTCACATCATGTTTATACGGACTCGAAACCATCGATTCGTGTGTGAGGTATAATTACCCTTTCTGAAGCATTTGTTTAAATGTAAAATCCGCTCTTTTGTGATGAAATACATACATATTACTTCTTTTTTGTACATTTTTTTTCTACAGATGATGTTCTTTAACCATTTTTTACATTCTCTGTTACTTGAGCCGTAGAATATCAGTGAGTTATGATACCTGAATTTGTTAGTGTGTTTATTTTTGTTAGGTTGAAAGTAGTGATCTTATTGCATATGGTCTGATACCTGAATTTGTTGGAAGGTTTCCAATTCTTGACAACTTATTAGCTCTTACAAAGCCTCAAACTGTCCCGGTACCTTTTCATTAACTGTAGGCATTAATTAACTACTTTTGGTAGGTGTGTTTCTTTTTGTTCTCAATAAGTCCTTTATACTATGGGTAAAGTAATGTGGATGAATAAGAAATAATGTTTTGTAGGTGCTACCTCAGCCAAAGAATGCATTGGGGAAACGGTACAACAAGTTATTTCAGATGAATCAACTAAGTATTCTTTCATCTCAACAGTCAATAGATTTACTAATGAAAAATGTTAGTTGTAATTGTTTATTATTTTTTGCAGGTTAACCTACACTATACAGAAAGTGCTTTGAGATTAATTGCAAGAAAAGCAATAACTAAGAACACTGGGGCCGTGGTCTGAGGGCGTTATTGGAAAACATATTGATGGATGCCATGTATGAGGTTTGTGTCTAAAGATTACTACTGTATTATTTTTTTTCTTTTTATAATGAAATGATAGAAATAGAATGATAATTTATAAATGTAATGCAGATTCCTAATGAAAGAACAGGTAAAGATATAATAGATGGTGTGGTTGTTGATGAGGAGGCAGTTGGGAGTGGCGCTAAAATCCTCCATGGTGAAGCTGCTCTTGCCCATTATCTATCACAACACTTCATAGGTAACTTAAAAGGTTTCATCCTATTTTTGATTTTTGATTAATTAATTAATTTTTGATTAATCTATCACAACACTTACAGGTAACTTGGAAGGAATATTTGCCCCTGGTTGGATAGGATATGGGAATGCTTATGCACCCAAAGAAGCAGATGATCAAGCTATGTCTGGTTATTGAACTGCTGCACGCTTATTTCCTGGGTAATTTATCTTTTTTCTTTTATTTAAATTAAAAAATGATAATATTATCAAAGTGTAATATGATTAAATTATTTGTTTTTAATCTTTAGGTGTCACTTACCTAAACTCGCCGAGCAGGTAGTAATTGTTATACCACATTCTTAAAAAAAATGTCTAAAATACCCTTTTCTTTATTTGGTTTGATGTAATTTCATTTTTCTTTGGTTGTGTATAGTTTTTTTTGCAAGCAAATGCAATATGTCCTTCGGATCCACTTGTCATGAACAAATTCACTGGGCACACAAAAGATGTCATGGGTTTGATCAACTGGTACTGGCTCTTTAGTCTTTCTTTTTATATCTTTTGATTGAAAGGGGCTATTGGTTAATTTTACATGTCTCATACGGTGGTCCAGCCACAATTGCAGACGCCATGATCCGAGGTCTCCCCTTCATTCTAAACGATTTGACCATGCAATTTTCTTATTAAAGTTGATTCTAGAATGCAAGGGTAAAATTGTCATCTTTGTCTCAACACCTTAGAAATCTGATATTGTGCAGGAAGTTGGAAATGTACCCTATGTAGTGGAAAATGGATATGGGAAATTTTCAAGGTCACCAAAAGAGATTGCAGAAATTGTTGTTCAATGGTTTGGTCCTAAAGCACATGAACTCAAGACTATGATAGGGCTTGATCTGAATTTAAACTATCACAGATCAATCACAAACATCGAATATTAAAACACAACATAAATTCAATCTGGGTACATATCTGTTTCTTTCTGAGATTTGTTTTAAGCAGACTTAAAAAGGATAAAAGAACAAGAGGATAACATGAGCAATGGTACGCAAAAATTAGCCGGAAAAAGAAATTTATAGATAAAAACAGATGAAAAGTCAACATACGCATAGTGTGTAAATGAGGCTAAATGATTCTTTATTTAATCATTATACTTAAATTCTGAATATGTGTTTTTGTTTATGTGTGTAGCTTTAAGAATCCAACATATGTGTTTTAAAAAGAGAATAGATTTCAGTTTACTTTTACTTTATTTCATTTTTAGGCATCATACTCTCATAGTCAACCAACTATAGCATCCTACTTCCATCACGAACGACTGATAAACGATGACACCATCTTTTACATAATGTATTTAGTCAGTTTTTTTTATATTAGTGACGAATCTGACCCCCGCAAAGCGGGGGTTCCTATCTAGTTCATATAGTATATTATAAATGTAATTCTAGTGATGTGTTGTCTATTTATTGGTTTTTAACATTGTTCTATTGTTCTTTCATATATATATATATATATATATATATATATATATATATATATATATATATATATATATATATATATATATATATATATATATATATACTAATTTGTAACCCTTAATATCCACGATTATAAAATTAATTAAACTTTCATAGTAAAACTCAACATTATTAATCTATTATTTCAAATAAATTATTTTAAATAAATTATTAATTTAGCGATATTTTTTTAGTTATATAAATTAGAATCGTTGATTTAAATAAATACATAAAATTATATCATTTTATAATATATATATATATTAATTTTATTTTTTATTTTAATGTTATTAATTGAACGTAATTGTGAAATTTGAAATGAAGAATTAATTATTAATTTAATTTAATTAAAGTGAAAAATTTTAAATTTTAAATTTGAAATAAAGAATTAATAGGTTAACATGTGGCATGATAAGTGACATATAATATTAATGAAAATTTCTAATATTGTGAAATTTAGAATAAACTTATTTATTTATTAAAATAAGGATATATATATATATATATATATATATATATATATATATATATATATATATATATATATATATATATATATATATATATATAGGGAAAAGTTCAATAGAGAACTATAATTATAAGTTCTTCAAGGAATCAAATCTTTTTTTCAATTTCTAAAGTTTATTCTTTGTCGGAAAAAAAATCTAAAAATATCTAAATTCATATATTAACATTGTGAATGTGAAAAATATTTTTCGGATTCACCGTGTGAATCCGGATTCACGTTGTGAATTTTCGAAGATTCACATTGTGAATTTGACGTAAAAAAAATCGAATTTTATATCATTGGAAAAATTACAAAAAGTTATGAATTTCTGTAACGTCCCAAAATTCAAGACTAAAAATTTCTTTTAATAAAACATTATTTAAAGCAAAGTCATCAATCCAAAACATAATCAGAGTATTAATTTCCAAAACACATGTTCGTTATCAGAGTAAACATTCCCAGACTGTCTAATCTATGGTGTGTGTCATGCGATCACCCCGAGCTCTTCCCTCCGCTACCGGACGTACCTGAAACCAAAACTAAAAACCGTAAGCACGAAGCTTAGTGAGTTCCCCACCCTACCACATTGATAAATTATTAAATAAACTTGATGATCGATTAGATCTTTGTAACAGGTAGTGCGAAGAACAGAAAACAGTAAACAAGACAAGATTGAATCACAATGTGTCGAATGATTAATTCAAACAATCCTCAACAGAGCTCGACTAAAACTTCCGCTGTAGAGGATTTAGGGTTACAAGAACGATAATAATAAACTTCTGAATAATGCTCTGATCTATCGTTACTATCGTTAACCTAAGATGCATGCAAGCACCTATATTTATAATAAACCTTACTATACTCACGAATGGACAGGCCCATACCGGAGATACAAAAACGGACTAACAACCGAGCCTAATAGATGCAATACTTAATACAAAAAACGACCCAACAATCTCCTCCTTTGCGTCAAATTGGAGCGAGACTACTTCTTCTTCTTGCTTGGGCCAGCAGCGGGAACTTTCTTTATGGTGTCAAACAGACGTGTGATAAGAGCGAGAATAGTCTGTCTGAACCGAATGTACCATTGTATCATGTCATCGAAGTACTTGACATCATCCGCTGAGTTTTGCTTGCATCTATGGATGATCCCCAAAACATGCTCTAAGCAAACAGTAGTGTACAGATGTTTGTCAGCCAAGGCAAAAAGACATTTCTGTCCTTCGTTTCTGGTGAACATGACTGAATTCCTTCTTGAGTCAATTCTACCCATCTGCATTTGGTTCAGATCACTGGCAGAGCCAACATGAGATATTTTTGGTTTCTTCTTAAATACGCTTGCTATCTCCTGATCCATCAGCGCAACTTCCATGATGTAGCACATCAGCATCCTCTTGAGATGGTCGATGATCGGACCATATTCGGCTTCGTTGGTGAGAAGGATGTTGTGCAAGATTATCCAATCATGGGGATTGAGGTTCGGAAGATCTGCAAGAGAAATGGCATGTTCGGTTTTGGCAGATCCCCGAAGTACCTTGAACCGAATGTTAATGAAGTTCCCTTCAGTATACGGCTTCAAGACCCGAACGTTGATAATCTTCTGAGCGCTCCAAGTCTGATACTGAGGTTGAGCAGCCTTCAGATATAAATCGATTAAGTCCCGATCAACCTGTGGATGAGGATGAGGGAACTCTGCAACGTTGGAGAAGGCATGAAAGATAAACGCCTTTCGGGTCAGTGGCATGTCAAACTGAGAGTCGACAGTATTGGAACAATCAAAAGAGATTACAGGTTCCAGCCACAAGATACTTGGTGTGTCAATGGCTTCTTTAATCATCCTCTCGAGAGTGCAAGCAGGAAAAAGAGTTTTCCTACTCTCAAGAAGGTCGTGGGCTTCCTTCTGTTTTCGTTCAGCTTCTTCAGCCTCTTTTGCCACACGAGCACTAACATCAGCCTCATTGCGTCGACTTCTATGCTTCAACAAGTCGGCAATTGTTTCTTTGTCTTCTTCCTCTTCTTCCTCAATAATATTTTTGCCTTTGTCTTTCACACCCGAACTGGAGGCTTGGCCTACTGGAGGAGGTTCGGTAGTGTGAGTTGCCTTTGAGGAATGAGGTGGTTGGGATACAGATTCCTTCTCTCCCCCTTGTTTCGGAATGGACACGAAATCAAGTAGCCCTTCGATTTTGCTTAGCAGGGCAAGGGCGGGAGCGAGCTTCTCTGCAAGGGTACGCCTCACAGAATAGTTAAGGATAGGATCATGTGCTTCGAGGATGTTTGAGATGGCAGAGTGGACATCCGAAACACACGTCTTTATCACCTCCTTTTCGGACCGAAGAGAGTCAATCTCCTGTTGAGAATGGGAGAGTTGAACACTCTTGACCTTCAGAGCAGTGGTCTTCTTGGCAAGAACATCCATAAGAGAGTTCTCAGCAGCCAAATCTTCTTGGAGCTTCGAGAGACGCTCGTCTATGTTAGTGCGAAAGGCTGAGTTGTCGTTGGAAAGCGTTTGACGAAATGAAGCGAAGGACTTCAACTCAGTTGAGACAGACGTTGTCAACTGTTGAACAATTGGTTCCAACGTAGTCTTAGCAACATTTGCACTCTCCTGTAAAGACTGTAACAGGATAGAGGCATCAGAAAATAGTTTATCGACTTTTTCGGTCGTAGCCTGACAGGCTTTTGTTGAGGCGTCGATGGCGGAGGTTGCAGAAGCAATGGAATCTTGCTGAGCCTTAGAGAAAGCGTCAACAATCTTCTGAACTGCATCTTCAGAAAGGGATGACTGAGGAGTAGAAGAGGAGGCGATGAGTAAATCAACTTTGTCATGGAGCTCCTTGAGATGTCGTTTGGTGACAGGAGCGTCGTCATCGTCGTCACTCTGTATTTGAAACGGACTATAGTAGACCGAGTCAAACGTCATATCTTCCCCGCCAAGGAATGGTTCTTCACCCTCTGAAACATGACCAGGAGAAGGTGGTGGTGGTGAAGCTGGTGGAGCTGAAGTATGGGTAGGTTCAGGTTGGGTTGTTTCGGGTATAGGTGTAGGTTCAGATGCTTTTGTGGTTTCGGGTGCTGGGGTGGTTTCGGGTGCATCAGTATAAACCCCCGTATCAGATACATTGGCTCTAACATCTGCAGTGGATGTTGTGGTTGCTTCGGTGAATATTGGTGTTGGTATGGGGATGGAAGTGGGTGGTATTGAAGTAGTGGAAGTTGTGGGGGGAATAGAAATAGGAATGGTTTTAGGTGGAGAGTGAATGGGAGAAGTAGAGGCATGAACTTCTGGGGTAGGAGATCTGGGTGGAGTGTTGCCTCGTGGAGAATCGTCAAAATCCGAACTCTCACCCGCAGACTCGCTTGAGGAGGAAGCGATGATCAGCTTTCGCTTCGGCTGAGTTTTTCTCCTCTTCTGCTGTGGAGACAGAGCAGACTTGGTTGGTTTCCTCTTCTTTGGAGAAGGGCCTTTAGCCCCTTTCGCCACCTGTTTCCCCTTGTCAGCCTTCTTGCCTCTTGGAGCAGGCTTGTCGGCGTCATGAATAGACTTCAACATCTCTGGAGTAAGATCCCTCGGACCAGAACGCTTGAATCCTTTGTACGTCTGGATAATCCGGCTATCAGCAGGAACATCTCCATACATAGTTTCCGGAATTGAACCGTTGAATGGAAATTTTGAAGCGTCCGAGACAATGATCTTCGTGGTATGGAATGTACCAATCGAAGACATTGGAGCACCAACGACAATGGGGACATGGTACTTGTCCATTACCCATTTCGTGATCAAGGTCCAAAACCTAGCGTATGAAAGTTCAGAATGTCTAGATGTAGAGGAGAGACTCTGGATGAGTTGTTGCCACAAAGCAGACCCATAATCCATGTTGATGCCATTGTAAACACCATACATTATTGACAAAAATAACCGACTGGCACCATCAGATCTAACGCTTCTTTCAGATAACCCTTTGAATAGAACAGTGAACATCCCGTTCCACTGTGGAGGTAGGCACGACTTCTTGAACTTCGCGACTGAAGTAAGCACCTCCGTATAACCCATGTTGTAAAACATGTTGAACAAATGCCCCATTGGAATCGTTTCAGGGTTAACCCTCGAGGAATCAGGTTCAAACCCTAACAACGAACAAAATCTTTGCTTTGAAATCGAGGCCTTGTGCTGAAAAATATCAAAGAAGATTCTGTCAACGACCTTGTCGTAGTGAGCAGTCGCAAAGATCTGCGACAAGAACTCCATCGGAACGGATTTAGCTCTTGTAAGTGCAGGAGCAATCGGCGAAAACTTCAAACACTTGATAATGGGGAACATGAAGGCATCGTAAACATGAGGGGATAAATCGATGATTAGGCTTTGTTGTGGGCGAACGGGCAGTATGTGGGATGTTGTGTGAACAGAAGATGAATCTGCCATTGCTTGAAGAAAGTGGAGAAGATGATGAACAGTGAAGGTTCAGGGATTTCTTGCGCTCTGGGAATTTTAATTGCAGTAAAGAGGTAAACGGTGGAGGATGTTGCCTTTTATACTGTGGGGTAAGGAGAGAGAAAGATCTTCCCAAATCTTCTATCAAAAAACGAAGAGTTTTCCGGAGTTGACTGATGCGTGACAGTTGGGGTAGCCGATGATCACGCATGAGAGAGAGTTTCATACCCCTAAAAACACGCCTCCCATCAAGCGCCGTTTGGATATGAACCATTTCAGATTCACACGCGCCCCTTCTGCGCCATTTGGAGATGAGACGGTTCCAATTCGCACGCTTTCCCTTTTGCGCCGTTTGAAATTAAATCGATTAGACTCCCGCCTGAGTCAGCATGTCTTCATCTTATCCCTTTAAGTTGTAACGACATCTTTTGAAAAATACCGCCACGTGGATTAAAATCAACCACAACCTTTAATCGACTGCCAATCCAAGTAAAATGTCTTGTAATTAATAGAACCTGAATTTTGGAAAATCAAAGATTTTCGTGCTTAGGGTGTAAAAGAAAAGAAATAAAGCAAAATTTTTGGGAAAATATGCGATGTCAATTAAGACACGAAACAAATGATCCCGGGCACGAATCTCTTCCTTCAAAGTCAAGAGAGACCTTAAAGTGTTTGTGTGGTTTCCCGTTGAATAACGATTAAACACTTATTAAGAAGTGTTGAAAGGCTTCTTTTAACTAGGCTTATTAAGGTGGTTATCGCTTCGATTCAAAATTCCTAGTCTTGATATAAGACAGAAATCGAACGAAGTACTTGTGAGACCGGTGTAGTCTATTGAACAAGTAGGTTGGAGAAAATTTAATTTGGCTAGGACATTTTTAAAAAAAAATCTCAACAAAAATTTAAAACTGGATCCCAAGGGAAGAAATGTTATGGGTGTTAACAATTTCATAGGAATCACACAAAATAAAATTTTGAGATTTCAAGGAGGTACGTACGTCAATTCATTAGTGAAAACTAGAGCAAATTAATTGTTCACCGTCAATTCGTATTGGGTATTGAATTTTGGGTTTCACTTAGATCGTAGTGACACGAGACTAAGATCATAAACACAGTTATTGTGTAACCATAAACCTCAGTGGTAATTTCTGAGAGTCTCAAGGGTTACTTTTGTGAAACGAAAGTGATGGACAAATGCAATTTAGATGGTGTAAGAAAACAAAGTACCTCTGCTGTGAAAAACTGGACCAAGCAGAAAACTTTTATCTCATGTGAGAAGAGAGTTAGGTAGCTCATTATTAGAATAAATAAGGAAGCCTAATTGGGAAGACAAGGTTTGTTTATACCAAGTCAGTAAGGCCTATTATTCAGAATCAAGTGAGGCTTTGGACACATACAACAGCATGCTTCTAGGGACACTTAGCTAATTCAATAATTTCCCCATAAACGAACACACACATAAAATTAAAGCCAAAAAGAAAATAAAGAACAAAATATTTTTGGAGTTTTTGAATTTATAAAAGAAATATTTTTGGGGTTTTTATGAACAAATAAAAGATGAAATAAAAAATAAGACAAAAGAACAAAAATTACAGAGAGAAAAAAAATTTGGAACCGAACCCAAGCGTTCGGTTTATTTCGGTTGTTAAAAACTTTGGAACCGAACCCGAGCGTTCGGTCTATTTCGGGTAAGAAAAATTTTGGAACCGAACCCGAACGTTCGGTATATTTCGGTTGTCAAAGAAAATAGGTTTTAAAAAGAGAATAACTTTGATAATAAAATAAATGCAATTGGAGCAATTATACATAAGATCTACAACCAAGAAAACTACCTTTGATTGATGAGCGAAAAGCAGATTATTCAACCGAACCCGAGCGTTCGGTTCATTTCGGTATATTAGTACAAGACCCGAACCCGAACGTTCGGTCTATTTCGCTTCTTACTTTTGAGTTTGAGATGTAATGTTTGGTACTGACTCCGATTCCATCATACCTAGCCCTTGTAGAATTTTGTTGAACGATGCTTCAGGAAGAGCTTTGGTGAAGATGTCAGCCAGTTGATCAGTGGTTCGAACAAAATGAATTTCGACGTTCCCATCTTCCACATGATCATGTGATACCTCAATGTTATGTGCTTAGTCTTCGAGTGTTGCACTGGGTTATGACAGATCCTAATTGCACTTTCTGGGTCGCAATATAGTGGGATCTTTTTCATATTGAGTCCATAATCCCGAAGTTGACTTTGGATCCAAATCACTTGAGAAGTACACGAGGCAGCTGCAATGTATTCCGCTTCAGCTGTAGACAAAGACACACAACTTTGTTTCTTTGATTGCCAGCTAACCAACTTCCCGTCAAGGAATTGGCAGCCTCCCGTGGTGCTTTTCCTGTCTAGTCCACAACCTCCAAGGTCTGCATCTGAGTAGGCTTGAACAAAGAAGCCTGAGTTGGATGGATACCATAGGCCTAAAGAGGTAGTTCGCTTGAGATAACAAAGTATGTTCTTCACTGCAAGCATATGAGGTTCACGTGGATTCACCTGAAATCTGGCACAGTAACAAACAGAGAACATGATATCAGGCCTGCTAGCAGTAAGATACATCAGTGAACCGATCATCTGGCGATATAGCGTAATATCAACTGCTGGCTTATCCAATGATGGAGTAAGCTTGGTGCCGAACGCCATTGGAACTTTAATCTTTGAATCTCCCATCATGCCAAATTTTGCAAGGAGAGTCTTCGTGTAAGCTTCCTGATTAATAAAGATGCCTTCGGGTCCCTGTCTAATGTTTAAACCAAGGAAAAAGTTAATTGGACCCATTGAGCTCATTTCTAATTTAGTCTCCATCAGCTTTCTGAATTCAGTTGTTAAGCCAGGATTCGTTGAGACGAAGATGATATCATCGACATAAATTTGAACGATCATAAGGTGGTTACCTTCCTTCTTACGAAAGAAGGTTGGGTCAACTGAACCTTGTTTGAATTTTGACATCTTTAAAAATTTGGTTAGCATTTCATACCAGGCCCTCGGAGCTTGTTGCAGTCCATATACGACTTTGTACAAAATGTAACAGTGATTGGGGTACCTTTCATTGACGAATCCAGGAGGTTGCTCCACGTACACCGTTTCTTCAAGTTCTCCATTTAGAAATGCGCACTTGACATCCATTTGGTAGACCTCAAAGTTTTTGTGTGCAGCATAGGCAAGAAATATTCTAACGGATTCCAGCCTAGCTACAGGAGCGAACGTTTCTTCATAGTCGATTCCTTCCTCCTGACAGTATCCTTTCACTACCAGAGGGGCTTTGTTTCGTATTACGTTGCCTTCCTTGTCCATCTTATTTCTGAAGACCCATTTGAGACCAACAACTGAGGCATCTTGAGGAGTTGGAATGAGACGCCAAACTTTATTCCTTTCGAATTCATTCAGTTCATCTTGCATAGCTTGAACCTAATCGGAGTGATCAAGAGCCATGTTAACTGTCTTTGGTTCAACTTTTGAGACGAAGGAGTTAAACATACAGAATTCTACTTTTGAAAATAAGGAAGTTTGTTTTTCCTTTAGTTGTGATCGGGTCAGGACCTTTTCAGAGACATTACCGACAACCTGAGAAGCAGGATGATCTCTGGTCCATTTGACAAGAGGAGGGTAATTTGGATCATAAGATGGATCCAATTCAGCGTTTACCATCTCTTCTAGTTCAGATTGACTATCATAGTCGTAAGACATATCTGCATTCTCCCCCTCGACAGATAAACTTTCAGGTGTGTCTTGAGTTTCTGGAGCTATAGGAGTTTCGTGCGGTGTTGAGCTTTCGGGTACCACTGGACTTTCAGGTGCAGAGGAGCTTTCGTGAGTAGCTGGAGAATAGTTCTCCCCCTCAACATGTGAGCTCGGCTGTGATGATGAAGATGTGCCCTCCCCCTCAACTGAAGTATCGTGCTGTGGAGGGTCGTCAGAACTTGATCCTCCTTCATTCATTCTCTTTGCAGTATCTTCGATGAGTTGCTTCAGATGATCTACTTTGTTGTCTGCTGCACTCGCTTCTGAGAGAGTTGCCTTCTCTGGTTCATCAAATAACTCGACGAACTTCTCAAATAGGTTTGCAATCGAGGCTGTGACTTGTCCTGTGTGAGAAAAGATTTCTCCAACTGTGTCTTCTTTGGCCTTAAGCTTTTTGACATAGCTATCATCAAAAGTCACATAATAGGTTTCTTCTATTTTCCTCGAGCGCTTGTTTAATACCCTGTAGGCTTTAGAAGTGAGAGAATAGCCCAGAAAAATCCCTTCATCGGCTTTGACATCGAACTTGTTACGATGTTCTTTAGAATTGAAGATGAAGCACCGTGAGCCGAATACATGGAAAAATTTGACATTTGACTTCCTGTTGTTGATGATCTCATAAGGAGTGAGAGTGAATCGCTTATTGAGATATGACCTGTTCTGCGTAAAACAAGCAGCAGCAATAGCATCAGCCCAAAAATATAAAGGTAAAGAAGCAAAACTTAGCATGCTTCGGGCCGCCTCACACAAAGATCGGTTTCGTCTTTCGACAATCCCGTTTTGTTGAGGAGTGTAGGGAGCTGAGAAGTTATGACTGGTTCCTTTGTCGGCCAAGAATTCTTCGAATTCTTTGTTTTTGAACTCTAGACCATTATCACTCCTGATGTTGCGAACGACTTTCTTTAGCTATACTTCA
Organism: Lactuca sativa; assembly: GCF_002870075.4. Taxonomy (NCBI): domain Eukaryota; kingdom Viridiplantae; phylum Streptophyta; class Magnoliopsida; order Asterales; family Asteraceae; genus Lactuca; species Lactuca sativa. The sequence continues at coordinate 167,269,193 of NC_056626.2, read as the reverse complement.
ATCTGCTTGATAAACGTCTTCAGCTTGAGAGTCGCTTCAGATTTGTGCTTCAGAAAGAACACCCATGTAAAACACGAGAAATCATCAACGATGACAAGAATATACTTGCTACCGCCGATGCTTTCAATAGATGATGGACCACACAAGTCAATGTGAATTAACTCTAATGGTTCAACAACTCTAGTGTTTACAATCGATGGGTGACTTTGACGACTCTGCTTCCCCATTTCACACGCAGCACATAAATTTTCTCGATCGAATTTGAGCAATGGAAGACCTTGAACATGACCACCTGTGACAAGTTTGTTGATATCCTTGAAGTTGAGATGAGAGAGCCTTCGGTGCCACAGCCAGCTTTCGTTAGATTGTGCTTTGGATAACAGGCAGATAGCAGGATTCCCTTTGATGAGTTTGAGGTTCAGGGGAAACATTTCGCCTTTGCGCTCCGATTTGAGAATGACTCTTTTCGTTTTCTTTTCAATTATTTCCGAACCCTCATCATCGAATGAGACCTTAAGACCGGTACCTCCAACAAGCTGAGATACACTGATGAGGTTGTGCTGTAGTCCTTCAACATATGCATCCTTCCTAATCGTAAAATCACCATTTGTAATCATTTCATAGCCTTTTATGGTGCCGAAGGAGTTGTTCCCGAACTTGACATTTCCACCGTTTGAAAGAGACCGAAATTCCCTCAGCTCTTCCTTCCTTCCTGTCATGTGACGTGAGCAGCCACTGTCAATATACCATTCTTCGTCAAACTGCTCGTCACTAATAACCTGCAAAAATTAAGCAGATTTAGGAACCCAAAGTTTCTTGGGTCCACGTGAGCCTTTCACATGAACAGGAATAGTAAGAGAGATGTCAACAAGATATGTTCTTTTTATTAACGTTGTTTCATCTTTATTTTTAATGGTGAAAACCTTAATTTTATTGGGATTTGTTTCTTTCGGTTTGGATTCTGGTTTAGGTATTTGGACTCTGGGATTATTTTGATTTGTTTCAACTGATGAAAACTTTGATTTTCCTTTCATATCTGTTGATGATTTAGGTTTTTGAGTGCGAACAGAGTTGAATTTAGAAAGATGTTGAGAGGAATTAGAAGAATTAGAAGAAGAAGAACGAGAGAAGTTAGATTGAGATGATTTCTTGGCTTGAGATTCTAAGTGAACCTTTTGTTTTTGATCATTAGTGGGACCGAACCTAGATCTTTGGTCTCTTTTGCTCTCGGAACCGAACCTCTGCTTTCGGTAGATAGTGTTTTCTGAACCGAACCTTTGCTTTCGGTTGTTTTGACCTTCATAACCGAACCTCTCTCTTCGGTTGTTATGACTTTCTTGTGACCTAACAATGTTTTTCTCTGACTTTAAATTTCTGTCATGATAAGAGAAATGGGCATTTTGAGATCCAGAACTGTTTTCTTTCAGAGAGATTCTTCTTGTATCTCTGATTCCTTTGCTGTTTCTGATTTCTCACCTGCTTCGGCTGACGATGGATATTCGCTTTTTGTTTTTGCTTTCTGTCAGCTGATTCACTTTGAACTGATGATGTGTCGCTTGAAGGAGTGACTTCTTTTGCAGAAACTCCTTTTTCTTCAGGAACATCTTTTGTACCACTAGTACTCGGCACGTCGAAGCTATCAGGTTTGTTCAAAGGTTCTGGCACATATCTGCCTTTGGTTTTCCATGAAGTCCTTTCTGACAGACCAACTGTTTCGTCAGCATTGTCGATAGGAGCAGACCAGAAAAACTCATCACAACCATCAGCATTATCTTCGTTTACAATAGCTGTGACTTCGGCTGTCTAATGTTCTGTTACGCCTGTGAATTTATACATCTGATTTGGAGTTGGTCTCACTTTTTGGTATACAACAGCCTTTTCTTCAAGGATCGGGGACTTTTGTTGGGATAGACGAGCAAACTCCACAAAATTTTCTGAAATAAGATTTTTGTGGTTTTTGGGTTCGCTCTTGACAAACTCTGAACAGTCAACTGTGTCTTCAACAGAAATTTCACTCATATCATCGTCCTCATTGAGCTCAGATGCATTTTCAACATCAATTTTATTTTCTGAGCTCAGGTTGGCATTCAATGAGTCAAACTTATGTATGGTTTCGGTTCTTAGTTTAAGTTTATCATTTTCATCCAAAAGATTTTTCAGCATGTCTTTATGGTCCTTGGACTTTATGAAAGATTCGATTTTGTCTAGACCATACATATATGTCGAATTTAACATCCTCAGACGAAACAACACTTTCACAGTTATATGCTTCAGCGTCAATTTCATCCTCCTTAAACTCAAGGAAGGGAAAAATCATGCGATGAATTTTCTGCCCTATTTCACAGTTCAAATGAAGTTGAGTGATATTAGTGTAAAGACGCTTAGCAATTAAACAAAAGACATTTCTCTGTTTTAAAAGTTTTAAATTGTCTCTTTGTAAATAGATGTTTTCATCCTTGGATTTGATTAACTCCGACTCCTTTAGCTCGATCCACATCCTCCGTTCCTCACTCTTTGAAGATACCCTGCTTATTTGGTCAGTTAGGTTAGAATTGGTGACCCGTGTTTGAGTTAAACTGCTGTCTAGATGAGAGATTCTTCAATTAACATTTTTTAGTTCTTTTTCATATGAGCTTTGTGGGACTTTGAATGAAACAAAAACTGATTGTACCTTCTTGATTAATTCATCAAGCTCGTTAAACTGCACGCTGAGAGGTTTTGCTGTGAAGCACAAGTCCTCTCGCTCCTTTGTGTCTTCATTCCCACCATCTGTGTTGTATCCCCTCATCTGAGACACGTCTGACACCATTAAACACTTTCCACCGCTCCCTTCACCTTTTGCAACATAGGCCTTTCCATGAGACGGCTTCCTGACTTCATCGTCCTCAGAATCGGTTGACCAGACCTCCACGCCACCGAACTCATCATCCGCTACCGAACCCTGCACAATTAAAGCATTCATAGAGGGGTTAGCAGTGGATTTCTTTCTTTTAATCTCTTCCAGCTTTTTCAACAGCACAGTTTCTTCGTCTTTCTCCTCATCCTTTTCTGCCATTTTCTTGAGAACACAATCTTTAGCATAGTGGTTCTTTCCTCCATAATAATAGCAGCTCACACCCGAATCTCCTTCAGCTTTTGGTTCCTTCTTTGGTTCTTCTGCCTTTGGTTCTTCCCTAACCTTTTCAGAGCTGTAACTTCCCTGCCAGTTTTGGTTCTTATTTGTAGGGAACCTTTTCTTGATGAACCTCTTTGGGTTTGACACCATCATTGCATAGTCTTCAGAGGTAAGGTCATAATCCTCTAGGTTGAGGTCTTCATCTTCCATCATAGCTTTGCTTTTGGACAGAAGCGCCAATGATCCCAAGCTTGAAACTACATTTTTCTCCTGTAACACAATCTTTCCTTGGGATTTCAAAATCCCTACCAGTTTCACCAAAGAGTAAGATTTGAATTGCTCATGCGCTTTAACAGTGGACACAACCGCTCTCCACTCAGATCTGAGACCGTTTAAAAATGTAACCTTTTGTTCAATCAACTTCCTTTCAATATCATGTTTAATCATCTTACTAAGAAGATGATTGAAGCGATCGAACGTCTGAGTTACAGTTTCTTCAGGACTCTGCTTGAATTCACCAAATTCAGACAAAAGCAAGGTTTGAATGGAATGATTGAGATCTTCGTCTGTAGAATATAACTCTCGCAGCCTATCCCATATTTCTTTGGCAGTGCTGCATGAACTCACCAGCCTGAAAGTGTCAGATTGAAGAGCGAATCTGATTAGTCTCAGTGCTTTAATATTGCACTAAAATTTATCTTTTTCATCTTGAACAATATCTTTAACATCTTTCAAAAGATCATTATACTCCTTCTGAGTTTTAATAATTCTTGAAGTTGCTGAATGAGCGAATGATCCAGATACGATTGCTTCCCAGATGAGATATCCATTGTCCTCAGATCCGATGACATAATCTTCAAAGTGATGTGCCTAGACTTTGTAATCCTGGGTGTAAAGGATGGGAATCTTTGTCGTTGATCCAATGTTGTTTGAGATGTTAATGGGATTAGATTGTGACTCGTCCATGCTTGATCGAAAAAACTATTTAAAAGATCAGACTTGTAATATATTAAATTAGGGCAACACAAATAAATGTTGAGTTACGTCAATTATGGGATGACGGCTCAATAAATATCAGTAAATGCGGAATAACTCTAATCGCAACCTTTTTCACAGAAAAGAAGTGTATGAATTACACAACCTCCTGCTCTGATACCAATTGATAAATTATTAAATAAACTTGATGATCGATTAGATCTTTGTAACAGGTAGTGCGAAGAACAGAAAACAGTAAACAAGAAAAGATTGAACCACAATGTGTCGAAGGATTAATTAAAACAATCCTCAACAGAGCTCGACTAAGAACTTCCGCTGTAGAGGATTTAGGGTTACAAGAACGATAATAATAAACTTCTGAATAATGCTCTGATCTATCGTTACTATCGTTAACCTAAGATGCATGCAAGCACCTATATTTATAATAAACCCTACTATACTCACGGATGGACAGGCCCATACCGGAGATACAAAAACGGACTAACAACCGAGCCCAATAGACGCAATACTTAATACAAAACACGACCCAACACACATACCATGCATAACCACATACTGCACATACTGGGCCATGCCCGCTATCCTGGGCCTCACCCCTACCTCGGGCCTCGCCTGCTACAACGGCCCCGCCGCTCCAGGCCCCGCCTGGCTTCAAGCCCCGCTTGGATACAGATCTGTTTCACTTAGGCCTCGCCCGCTAACATATAATAGCACATAAACATAACACATCACATAAGCTAAACACATACTAATGTATCTTGTCCTAAGGCCCTGCCTGTCTTTGGGCCTCGCCCTTGACCTGCTACTGATGAGTCATGGAACCCCATCCATACTCCTGCTGATAGTGAGGTACAGGCCCAGCCCACCCTGACTCCTTCCCTAACTTGGGCCTTGCCCCTGATCTGCTGCTAATGATATGTGGAACACCATCCACACTCTGCTATTGGTGAGTTACAAGACCTCGCCCACACTCACCCCCTACCAGGCACATACAAGTATCACGCAGACAACAAGTATAAACTATCACATAAACCATTCCTTGGGCACCCGCCCGCTATCATTGGACCTCGTCCTGAATATCATACTAGCATACTGTGCCTAGGGCTAACCTCCGAGTCTTGTACTCATAACTACATGGGTCGTCATTGTGGCCGTAGACCCATTCACACAAAAGGGAAACTCATCTGCACTTGCTGAACTTGCTGATAGTCCCTCTAGCTGCTGCCCGGAAACTCTCTGAACTCCTGCTCCACTAGCTCCCCGAGCTACCAATATCAAAGAAACACTTAGTCTAACTGACCCCCCAAAGTCAACTAAGTCAACTCTGGTCAACGTTAAAGTCCTGGTCAAAGTCAACCTCCCACGTTAACCCTACTCGCCGAGTCTGCCTACTGACTCGTCGAGTTCATTAGCTCATAATCCTTTCATCCGCGACTCGACTCGCCAAGTCAGCCCTGACTCGCCGAGTCTACCGATTTCCGAGTCCTGACCTTTCCAACTCACTGAGTCTCCACTCGACTCACTGATTCGAGTCTCAACTCGAAGGGTTTGGGGTTTCGCGTCTTGACTCGCCGAGTCCAAGAACAGACTAGCCGAGTCCAAGACAACCTTCAACAGACTCTCCGGGTTGTTCTTCCAACTCGCCGAGTTCTTGCCCAACTTCATCCGACTCGTCGAGTCTACCCATGTGACTCGCCGAGTCACTCCAGCTCTTAATCCATGTACTGGCTCTTTGAGCCAAACAGGACCTCCAACACATAGATCCATACTTCCAAGTCCTATTCCTCACGTAAAGTGGCAAACTTTACGTTTAGTTATGGAGATCTAGGCTCAAAACACTCAAAACTAGGGTTTATGACAAACATGCTTCACCAACATACCAAGAGCTGTTACTTTATGGGATTTTAGACCAAAACAAGCATGGACCTGAGGTAGCAACCTCAGATCTGAATTTCTAGCTCGAAATGGTTACTTATCATGCCAAAAATGCCCAAAACTCACACATAAGAATAGATCTAGGTGCAAAGGAGTCCAAGAACTAGTTTATGGTGGGTTTTAGCCATAAGAACTTTCCTATGTGCGCATGCAAAACCCTAATGCTCGGATCTAGGCTTTCTAATTAAACATGCTTTGAATCCAAGACTTCTAATGGCTAATTAGGTTAAATAACAACATTGAAACAGATCTAGAATCATACCTTTGAGTTCCTTGTTGATCTTGTGGTCTTGGAGCTTCTAGAGTCACAAATGTCACTCCTCTGATGGCTTACAAATACCAATAGCAAGAAAGATGATTTAGGAGAGAGGAGAGGGAAGGAAATTGGCCAGGGTTCTCTTACTTTAGGAGAGATGCCGATTTCCCATGCCCATGGGATCTATTTATACTTGTAGACTCCTTAAGGGTTACAACCTAAACCCTAATTGGATAATCTTCTCTTAAGGCTATCCAAATCCTTTCCTTAGATAAGCCATGGACGAATTTAGCTATCCTTTAGCTTCTAGAATTCGTCCCTAGTATATCTATAAGGATTTTCAGTCTAAAGCTTAACTATCAAACAATTGACAGTTTATACCCCTTTATTTAATTAACCTCTTTAAGTCACCAAATTAATTCTAATTAATTCTATGACTTATATTAATCAAATAACAGTATATTATTATATTATTCCCATAATATATTAATAATATTTACTCTCTCTTATTAAATCATCCTATCAAGTTGCTATGGTGAAGGCAACCCAAAAGGACCATGCACAACCGGATCAAATACTTGCCTAATATAGTTGCAGCCTTAGACACTATTCCAACAGTTTATTACCTCCAAATGCTCAGAAATGTCTTCCCAATCCCGGATCTATAGCCCCCTTCTTGCACCTCCAAGATCCTTCTTCCTTCTCCAAGCTTTAATGCACTCTTCAAGGCAATAATTAGCTCAAAAATGGATATGGCGGCTAGGGTTTAGTGTTCTGGGTTAGAGAGGCAGTAAGGAACCCAAGGGAAGAGAATGAGGCGCTTAAATAGGCTCCAAGTCCCGGATTGAGGGTTTTCCTCGTTCAGACCAGACTCGCCGAGTCTCCTTGGCCGACTCGCCGAGTCGGTCACTTACTCTTTGACCCGGATCCCGCTCGGACTCGCCGAGTTCCTCCTTGGACTCAACGAGTGTAACGACCCAAAATTTTTTTGATATTACTTTAGAAAACATTAATAAATAAAAACATTGTCTAAATAAAAGAAACATTGTTTGTTCACACCATAACACATTGCAACCATGTTCTCAGAAGCCAAACCGTACATCCCATCAAATATCAGAGTACAATCCCAGTAATTCTCATAAATGCGGAAACCGAAGAGTGTGTGTATGACGTGCCGCTACCGCGCCGGCTCCTTCCCCTTCGATGCAGAGGTACCTGAAAACAAAACTGTAAACGTAAGCACAAAGCTTAGTGAGTTCCCCCAACGTACCGCATACCATACAAACACATAACATATATACTGCCAGGCTATTCTGGGGTGCCTGACTACCCGGTACGGCCATTCTGGGGTGCCGACCTACCCATACGGCCATTCTGGGGTGCCGTCTTACCCGTGTCAAGCCATTCTGGGGTGCTGACTACCCATCGGTCCTAACAACCGATCCTCGGGGACTATTTCACCCCTGCTACTACGATCACATATAACATAACAAGCCAGCATGCATACATATCGTCACATACTGTCAGACGTATCTGGGGTGTCTGACTACCCTTCGGTCCGAGCAACCAAACTCTACTACTATCACATACAGCATATCATGCTAGCATATAACATGTCAGGTACTAGCGAACTTAGATGATATCACAAAGACAATCATCTATCATACAACTCCTACTGGTGGGTCGGCATTGTGGCCTTAGACCCACCGCTACTGGAAGGTAACTCACCTCAAAGTAGCTGCTGAACTGATCGGGAACTAACTGACTGCAGCTGCTCCGGGAGTCCTCCGGCTGCAATTTCCACGACATACTCAATCAAACACTGCTAACTGTCCTTTAGGTAAAATGACCATTTTACCCCTGGATTAACTCTAAGCCAAAGCTGGAGTCAACTTTCAGTTGACCCGACTCGCCGAGTGGATCACCACTCGCCGAGTCCCTAGCAAACCAATGTCCTGGGTCCCTGGTTCTACTCGTCGAGTCGGGCTATGACTCGACGAGTTCACCTTCTAACTGCCATTCAACACCTTCATCCTACTCGCCGAGTTGTACGAACAACTCGTCGAGTTCATCTTCATCCGATGAACACTTTATGCTAAGACTCGCCGAGTTGTATGAACAGCTCGCCGAGTCTGTTCTTGAGCTATGAAGATTGCCTTGGACTCGCCGAGTCAGGGCATTGACTCGCCGAGTCCTAACATGGGTGAGTTCAGCTCCCAACCCACCGAGTCACCCCCTGTGACTCAAGGCTCAACTCGACACATGAAGAAGGGACCAATTCGGTGACTCGCGACCAGACTCGCCGAGTCACCTATGCGACTCGCCGAGTCGTCGCCATGCACTCCTTAAATATACCGATTTGCTCGGTTCCAGACCATGCCATTCATAGATCTGGACTTCTAGGACATGAATCACACGTAAAGTTTCCAACTTTACGTGTGGATATTCACCAATATGGATTATAAGGCTCAAAATGTCTCAAAATGGTAGATCTAGGGCTAACAAGCCTCATGAGGCCAAAAAGCTAACAGATCTGAGCTCCTGGAGCTCAATCTTACATAGATCCAAAGGCCAAACGCCTTATTACAACATATAATGAACATGCAAACTTGGGGAATTGACCAAGAAGGACCCAAATGAAGTTTTAAGCATAGAATCAAGGGGAAAACGGGTTATACCTCAAAGGAAATGTTGAAATGACACAAGGATGGCTGATCTCCTTCTCCTCTTCTTGATCTACTCCTCTTACTCTTCAAAACCTTCAAGAACACACCAAGAACACCTCAAACTCTCAAGGAAACAAGGGAAAACGATGTAGGGGGAGTTCTGGGGGTGAATGGGGACGAGTTGGGGCGGAATGAGAGTTTAAATAGGGTGCAAACCCTTGAAACTTAGGGTTTCGTCCCGCAGCGGTGACTCGCCGAGTCCAGGATATGGACTCGTCGAGTCGCCTACTTAAAACGCGTCCTGAGTCTCGTCCCTACTCGGCGAGTCGGACCCTATGACTCGCCGAGTCTAAGGCTAAATTAGGGCAATGCTCAAATAAAATTCACATACCGGAAACCAGGTGCTACAAATCTCCCCCACTTATTTTAGACTTCGTCCTCGAAGTCTGCTGCCTGATCCTGAAACAGCTCGGGGTAGTGCTCCATCATCTCGTCTACCGGCTCCCAAGTCCACTCTGAACCTTTGCGGTGCTGCCATTGCACCTTCACTAGCTCCACCCTCTTGTTCCTTAATTCCTTCGACTTCCTGTCGAGGATTGCGACTGGGCGCTCGATGTAGTTCAGGTTGTCATCAACCTGAATATCCTCCAAAGGTACTACTGCAGAATCGTCCACTAGGCACTTCCGCAACTGCGAAACATGGAAAGTGCTGTGGATCTGGCTAAGCTCGGCTGGCAGATCCAGCCTATATGCTACCTTGCCCACCCGGGCTAAGACCCTGAACGGTCCGATGAATCGCGGGCCCAACTTGCCCCGCTTCCTGAATCGGATGACGCCTTTCCACGGTGACACCTTCAGGAGGACCATATCCCCGACCTGGAACTCTAAATCGGATCGACGCTTGTCGGCATAACTTTTCTGTCGACTCTGAGCAGTCTGAAGCCTGCTCCGGACCTGCTGTATCCTCTCAGTCGTCTTGAGCACCACTTCGGTGCTTCCCATAACTCTCTGGCCAACCTCACCCCAGCATATCGGGGTCCTACACCTCCGTCCGTACAACATCTCGAAGGGAGGGCGGTCGATACTCGCGTGATAGCTGTTGTTGTAGGAGAACTCAGCCAAAGGAAGATAGGTATCCCAGCTACCACCGAAATCCAGCACACACGCCCGCAACATGTCCTCCAAAGTCTGGATGGTCCGCTCACTCTGTCCATCTGTCTGCGGGTGAAAGGCGGTGCTGAAATGCAGACGAGTGCCCAACTCGTCATGGAATCTCTTCCAAAACCTGGAAGTAAAACGCACATCCCTGTCCGAGATCACCGATACTGGCACCCCATGTCGTGCCACAATCTCCCTGATATAGATGTCGGCCAATTTCTCGGCCGATATGCTCTCCGGAATCGGAATAAAGTGAGCACTCTTGGTCAATCTATCCACGATGACCCAAATCGAATCCACTCCACGCGCGGTCCTGGGAAGCTTCGTGATAAAATCCATCGTGATATCTTCCCACTTCCACAGTGGAATGTCCAATGGCTGCATCTTGCCATGCGGCCTCTGATGTTCGGCCTTGACCTTCCTGCAGGTCAAGCACCGCTCGACGTACCATGCCACATCCCGCTTCATGCAGGGCCACCAATAGTCTAGACGAAGATCCCTATACATCTTCGTCGCCCCGGGATGAATAGAGAATCGGGACTTGTGCGCCTCCTCCATCAAAATCTGGCGCACGCCCCCGCGATACGGCACCCACACCCTATGGTGTAGTGTCAATAACCCTCGGCTATCATAATCGAAGGAGGAAACCTGACCTACTACGCGCTCGCTCTTCCGATGCTCCTCCTTGATAGCCTCCTGTTGAGCTTCCCGAATCTGCTCCAACAGGGGAGTCACCACAGTCATCCTCAAACAGGCGTCCCTGATCGGCGCCGTCTTGCGGCTAAGCGCATCGGCCACCACATTGGCCTTTCCCGGGTGGTAAAGGATCTCGCAATCATAATCCTTCACCACATCCAACCACCGACGCTGCCTCATGTTCAGATTCGGCTGGTCCATGAGGTACCTCAAGCTCTTGTGGTCCGTGTAGATGGTACACCGAACCCCATAGAGGTAATGTCGCCAAATCTTGAGGGCAAATACCACCGCCCCCAACTCCAAATCGTGCGTCGGGTAGTTCGCCTCGTGAGGCTTGAGCTGCCTCGAAGCGTAAGCAATGACATGCCCCCTTTGCATCAGCACCGCGCCCAACCCAGAAATGGACGCATCGCAATAAACCACGAAATCCTCTACGCCCTCTGGCAGGGCTAAGATCGGCGCCTCACACAATCTCTGTCTCAGCGTCTCAAATGCAGCCTGCTGCTCGGGTCCCCACCGAAAGACCACGGCTTTCTTCGTCAGTCGCGTCAGGGGCACGGCTATCTTGGAGAAATCCTGGATAAATCTCCGATAGTAGCCTGCCAATCCTAGGAAGCTCCGAATCTCAGATGGGGACTTCGGAACTTCCCATCTCATCACGGCCTCGACCTTGGCCGGATCGACCAGAATCCCGTTCTGGTTGACGAGGTGCCCCAGAAATTGCACCTCGCGCAACCAAAACTCACACTTGGAGAACTTGGCATACAAGCTCTCCCTCCTCAGGGTCTCTAACACCTCTCTCAAATGCTCCTCATGTTCCTCCAGGGTCTTGGAATAAACCAAGATATCATCGATAAAGACTATCACAGACCGGTCCAGCATCGGTCTGCATACACGGTTCATGAGGTCCATGAACGCGGCAGGAGCATTGGTGAGCCCAAACGGCATCACCACAAACTCGTAATGGCCATAGCGCGTCCGAAACGCGGTCTTCTGCATATCCTCCTCCCTGACCCTCATCTGATGATAACCCGAACGCAAATCAATCTTGGAGAACCAAGATGCGCCCTGAAGCTGGTCAAAGAGGTCATCAATCCTCGGAAGCGGGTAACGGTTCTTCACCGTTACCTTGTTCAGCTCCCGATAATCTATACACATCCGATGCGACCCATCCTTCTTCTTCACAAACAGAATCGGGGCTCCCCAGGGCGAACTGCTCGGCCGAATAAATCCCTTGTCCAGCAGCTCCTGCAGCTGCGTAGACAACTCCTGCATCTCGGGAGGAGCCAACCGATACGGCGCTTTGGCTATCGGAGCCGCACCGGGAACGAGGTCAATCCTGAACTCCACCTGTCGCTCTGGAGGTATCCCAGGTAGTTCCTCCGGAAAAACATCAGCAAAATCTCGAACCACCGGGACCTCGCTCACGGTCGCCCTACCCGCCTCCCGGGTGTCCATCACGTACGCGACATAACCCGCGCATCCCTGCTGAAGGTAGCGCCTAGCCCTCGCTGCTGAACATACAGTGGGTCCATACTGCGGCCGCTCTCCATGAATCACTAACTCTCCCCCGCTTGGGGTCTTGACTCGCACTAGCTGCTGTGCGCAATCTATCACTGCCCCATTAGGGCTCAACCAATCCATACCAATAATCACCTTGTTCCCACGCAATGGAATGGGAACCAAGTCTACCAGGTAACACTCCTCAAACAGTCGCAGGACACAATCTCGAAACACCATCGATGCTCGCACCGATCGATCATCGGCAATCTCTACCTCTAACGGGCAATCTAACTCGCCTGAAGTCTCATGAAATCTCTTGCTAAGAGCAAGAGAAACGAACGATCGGGATGCACCCGAGTCGAACAATACCTGAACCGGAATGCCGTTCACATGGAACGATCCTAATACACATGCATACACACGGAGCACATATCAATATCATAACAACGTAAAATAAAAGATAGAAGGAAGGAATCATACCCGTCACCACATCGGGCGCGGCGCGTGCCTCCTCGGCAGTCAACTGAAATGCCCGACTCCTCACCACTGGAGCCTCTGCCTTGCCCTGACGGCCATCCGTGATCCGCAGGGTCGCTGGAGCTGGCGCCTTCACTGGCGCTGAAGCTGTCAACATGGGGCAATTGGCCTTCTTGTGGCCCCTCTGGTTGCAGTGGAAACACAGCAACTCCGATGTCTGAATAACGGTCGCAGGAGCAGTGCAATCCCTGCTGATATGCCCAAACTTGCCGCACTTGTAGCAGCCTGACGATCCCATCCTGCACGCCCCCTCGTGCGGCCTGCCGCACCTCTTGCAGCGGCTCGGTCCCGACTGGCCTTTCGGCCTCCCATCTGATCCCTTGGGCTTCTTCCCCGAAGCCCCCGATGACTGACCATCCTCAAGTTTCCGTTTCCGGATGTGCTCCAAATCTATCTCTCTCTCCCTAGCCCTGGCAATCATGGAGTCCAGGGTAGGGCAAGCCGAAAAACTAACATGCTCCCGAATGTCAGCTCGTAGCATATCGTGGTAACGAGTCCTCCTCATATCCTCGTCACCTGCATACTGGGGCACCAATAAAGCCCTCTCTCGAAACTTGGCGGTGATCTCCGCCACGGTCTCTGTCGTCTGCCTCATGTCTAAGAACTCCCTGGCCAGCTGCTGAAGCTCGACCGCTGGCGCAAACTCTGCCCTGAACCTAGCCACAAAGTCCGACCAGGTCATTGCCTCGATAGCCGAGGCTCCCATCGAGTCACCCACTGACTCCCACCAATCTCGGGCCCGGTCCCGTAAACACCCTGCTGCGTACCTCACCTTCGACCCCTCGGGGCAGAAGCTGATCAACTGGGTGGATTCGATATCCGCAATCCACCGCCTGGCGACAATGGGGTCCTTCACCCCATGGAAATCCGGCGCACCACTGCTCCTGAAGTCCTTGAAGGACAGTGTGCGAGATCCTGACTGGCTAGAGGCCAAGTCGCTCCTGAATGCCCGTAGGCGATCCTCCATCATCTCCACGATCCCTTCCTTGATCGACCCAAAGATGATGGGGGTCGACTCAAGGATGCCCCTAGTGATCTCCGACGTGATGAACTCACGTAGCCTCTCCTCAATCGGCTCGGTGCCAGATCCCGAACCTGACCCCTCTCCTGACCCGCCATCTGTCGGTCTCGGTCGAAGTACCACCATTCTGCAAAACATCAATAATAATCATTAGTGGTACTGCTACTTTCTGAGGGATCTCAACTACTTACAGGTTCCTTGGTCTCGTCTTGGCCTTCCTCGGCTCGGGTACGGATCCTCTGCTTTCAGTAGTACGGGCCCATACTACCTTCCACATCTATCCGTACCTTCTCCGAGGAATTCCTCGACTCCACCAACTCCCCTCTACTACTGCTACTCTCCGATATTCTCACCCTAGGCTTGCCCTAGGGAGAACTCAAGTTCGTCACAACTGGTCCTCAGCTGCTGTAGGTCTCCTCATAATGTCAGTTAGCCACCACCTAAACACCACCACCGGTGATGAGGATTAGATCATCCTTCAAGTAAAAGGCCCGTCCCTACAACGGTTGGACTCAAACAAGAGCTGCGCAATAGGGCCAGTTCCAACACTTTGGGATTATTCAACCCCGATTACATGTGGTGTGACGTGTTTACCTAGTGGCTCACTCCCATTACTCAGAATCCCACCGAGCACGAAGCAAGCAGCATTCGGATAAGGAAAAACAGACTCAAGCCAAAACTGTTCTTAGAACAAGAAACGACACTTAACATAGGATGCTAAGCTCATACTATCAGGCATAACCTAAACAGGCTACCCTACTGCTGTCTACTCAATTCTAGCATGCAATATTCAATAAGCTGTAACAAATAAACAGGCACATAAGGCATCACTCCTAGATCCTTAGCCTATTCTAGCATGCAATATTCATAAAGCTGATAAACATAACATAAACTTGTATGGGTACTATGGGGAATACTTACTTGAGCTCGGCCGGTCGCGCACGTCACACACTTTACTCTTTCTCGTGACTCTTTTCCGGGTTTTAAAGAATAATTTCTTTTGGAAAAATCTTTCAATCCCTCGGTTTGAGTCCAAACACTCCCGAAGGCGTGTCCGAATCCCTCAAACCAGGGCTCTGATACCAACTTGTAACGACCCAAAAATTTTTTGATATTACTTTAGAAAACATTAATAAATAAAAACATTGTCTAAATAAAAGAAACATTGTTTGTTCACACCATAACACATTGCAACCATGTTCTCAGAAGCCAAACCGTACATCCCATCAAATATCAGAGTACAATCCCAGTAATTCTCATAAATGCGGAAACCGAAGAGTGTGTGTATGACGTGCCGCTACCGCGCCGGCTCCTTCCCCTTCGATGCAGAGGTACCTGAAAACAAAACTGTAAACGTAAGCACAAAGCTTAGTGAGTTCCCCCAACGTACCGCATACCATACAAACACATAACATATATACTGCCAGGCTATTCTGGGGTGCCTGACTACCCGGTACGGCCATTCTGGGGTGCCGACCTACCCATACGGCCATTCTGGGGTGCCGTCTTACCCGTGTCAAGCCATTCTGGGGTGCTGACTACCCATCGGTCCTAACAGCCGATCCTCGGGGACTATTTCACCCCTGCTACTACGATCACATATAACATAACAAGCCAACATGCATACATATCGTCACATACTGTCAGACGTATCTGGGGTGTCTGACTACCCTTCGGTCCGAGCAACCAAACTCTACTACTATCACATACAGCATATCATGCTAGCATATAACATGTCAGGTACTAGCGAACTTAGATGATATCACAAAGACAATCATCTATCATACAACTCCTACTGGTGGGTCGGCATTGTGGCCTTAGACCCACCGCTACTGGAAGGTAACTCACCTCAAAGTAGCTGCTGAACTGATCGGGAACTAACTGACTGCCGCTGCTCCGGGAGTCCTCCGGCTGCAATTTCCACGACATACTCAATCAAACACTGCTAACTGTCCTTTAGGTAAAATGACCATTTTACCCCTGGATTAACTCTAAGCCAAAGCTGGAGTCAACTTTCAGTTGACCCGACTCGCCGAGTGGATCACCACTCGCCGAGTCCCTAGCAAACCAATGTCCTGGGTCCCTGGTTCTACTCGTCGAGTCGGGCTATGACTCGACGAGTTCACCTTCTAACTGCCATTCAACACCTTCATCCTACTCGCCGAGTTGTACGAACAACTCGTCGAGTTCATCTTCATCCGATGAACACTTTATGCTAAGACTCGCCGAGTTGTATGAACAGCTCGCCGAGTCTGTTCTTGAGCTATGAAGATTGCCTTGGACTCGCCGAGTCAGGGCATTGACTCGCCGAGTCCTAACATGGGTGAGTTCAGCTCCCAACCCACCGAGTCACCCCCTGTGACTCAAGGCTCAACTCGACACATGAAGAAGGGACCAATTCGGTGACTCGCGACCAGACTCGCCGAGTCACCTATGCGACTCGCCGAGTCGTCGCCATGCACTCCTTAAATATACCGATTTGCTCGGTTCCAGACCATGCCATTCATAGATCTGGACTTCTAGGACATGAATCACACGTAAAGTTTCCAACTTTACGTGTGGATATTCACCAATATGGATTATAAGGCTCAAAATGTCTCAAAATGGTAGATCTAGGGCTAACAAGCCTCATGAGGCCAAAAAGCTAACAGATCTGAGCTCCTGGAGCTCAATCTTACATAGATCCAAAGGCCAAACGCCTTATTACAACATATAATGAACATGCAAACTTGGGGAATTGACCAAGAAGGACCCAAATGAAGTTTTAAGCATAGAATCAAGGGGAAAACGGGTTATACCTCAAAGGAAATGTTGAAATGACACAAGGATGGCTGATCTCCTTCTCCTCTTCTTGATCTACTCCTCTTACTCTTCAAAACCTTCAAGAACACACCAAGAACACCTCAAACTCTCAAGGAAACAAGGGAAAACGATGTAGGGGGAGTTCTGGGGGTGAATGGGGACGAGTTGGGGCGGAATGAGAGTTTAAATAGGGTGCAAACCCTTGAAACTTAGGGTTTCGTCCCGCAGCGGTGACTCGCCGAGTCCAGGATATGGACTCGTCGAGTCGCCTACTTAAAACGCGTCCTGAGTCTCGTCCCTACTCGGCGAGTCGGACCCTATGACTCGCCGAGTCTAAGGCTAAATTAGGGCAATGCTCAAATAAAATTCACATACCGGAAACCAGGTGCTACAACGAGTCGTCCCTTAAACTTAGGGTTTCCTTTCCTTTCTTGGCCTTCCTGACTTTGGGTGTTACAATTTCTTTATTTTTAGTTTTTTTTGATAAAAAATAAGTTCTAAAAGTTGAAAAAAAGATTGGTTCCTTGGTTCCTTGGTTAATTATGGTTCTCTATTGAACCTCACCATATATATATATATATATATATATATATATATATATATATATATATATATATATATATATATATATATATATATATATATATATATTCCACTCCGTTGCATATAACACTGTTAAATATAAGGAAATAACACATACATAAATTTCATAATAATAACAAATAAGCTCTAACAAAATTTAAAACTCTCAGATATATACAAACATTGAATAATATTATTCGTATAGCTACTTCTAGGTCTTGATGAAAATTTTGCATATATCATCACATATAAGTCCTCAAGAAATCAAATATTACTGACACGACATACATAACATCAAGGTTGTAAAAAACGCTCGACGTTAGCTAGTCGGTGGACTAGGGTTAAGTGATTAATCGGTTAGGCAGAGATTAATCGGGGACTATTAATTGCTAATTTGTTGAATTTTAAAAAATTTAATATGACTAATATAATGTCAAAGTTCGTAAATACCACTAATATCATAACAAAATAGGTTAATATGATTAATACAACACTAATAATATCTTAAATAGTTTCCATGGAGATAAAACTTCTATAAAATATTAAAATTTCATAGTTTTATGTTGTATCACTCATTATCTATGCAAGGATTAATCGTTAGGTGCCCTCTAATCAGTCACCTAAGGATTAATTGGAGATTAATCAGGACCTAGTTGAGATTTTTATAACAGTGCATAATATAAACAAAAATATCATCCTATAAAATCCAATGAGAACTATGATGATAACTCACTAAATCTAAAAACGAAGTTTATTCATTACTTAGCAAACATCAAAGTAAGACATAATTATAATATATCCAAATTAGTTGGATGCCATTGTTAAAACCATCTACATTGATCAACCATATGTTTAAAATTATAACATATCCAAATTTGTTGGATGTCATCCCCACAACCACATGCGTCGATCAACCATATGTGGGGAAACCTAATAGCTCATCTAAAAAAAATGAAGGATAAACAAATTATTTTTCCATTACGTGTCACATATCGACAAACCTCTACAGTGATGGAAGAAACTACCATGCACCCACTGCTAAGAATTTCAAATCCAATATATATATATATATATATATATATATATATATATATATATATATATATATATATATATATATATATATATATATATATATATAGACACACACGCATAAACACACTAAACATATATACAAGCATTCATACAAACATACATACATGTATACATACATACATACATGCGTATAAACAAACAAACAAACAAACATACATACATACATACATACATATTGTTAACACACTCTCGTGGGCGTATTATGTAAATAAGATTTCACTGCAGCTTGCACTAATAATATAGCACAGGGAAGCATAGTCGAGTCCTCAGGGACACAACCTAATGATTAATGTCTTTTTGCATTAGGCACATTCTAGTCAATAAAATAGAAATTAT
The DNA here is from genome assembly GCF_002870075.4 of Lactuca sativa. Classification (NCBI taxonomy): domain Eukaryota; kingdom Viridiplantae; phylum Streptophyta; class Magnoliopsida; order Asterales; family Asteraceae; genus Lactuca; species Lactuca sativa. The sequence goes on along the minus strand of NC_056626.2, from coordinate 167,250,495 downwards.
AAAAAGGGGGTTTTGAATTACACTAAAAACTAAAAATTGTATTGAAAATAAACCAAATAAAACTCGTTAATAAAACGATTCTAGCTCTAGTGCGTCAATCCTAATCATGCAATCAGTTCAGATCTGGTTATTCAGAATGTGTTCTATCTAAGCTTGTACTGATAAAAACTAACATGGTCTAGTATAATCTCTTTTACCTAATTAGTTAACCAAAACAAGCTTTTTGCATTAACCCTAACTTTTTACTGTTCAATTAAACAAGCTCTTAATTAAATCAGAAAAGCAACTTTATGATATATTTAAAATTCTCAACAATACCCAATACTTCTCACAAGTTGGGAAGCGTAAAAATATGATTTTTCAGTTTATATAAGAGTTAAATCCGAAACACAGAACCAACCTGACATTTCCTACTTATTATCAGTTGAGAAGAACAATTATGTATTCTATTAACTAATTAACTAGAATGCTAAAACCATAGCTAGGTGATCAGACCAACAACAATTAAAATCAAATGTTCATTAAGCTAACAATGGAAAAATCTAGATAGAAACACAAATCAAAAACCAGACCTGAAAACTAATCACATGAAAAGTACTAGTTTACTGTAAAACTGAAAACTCGGGTTTAGCCAAACATGGCTAAAAAGAATCTAAACTAGTGAAAAGAAGCATTAACTATTTAATCTAGATAACCTAAGTGCATGAGATGATTCACAGCCTTCAGAATCTTCAAAAATCATTGAAAGGCATCATAATACACGTTCAGAAGTGTTTTTCGTTGTTTGGAACCGTCCAACCCTCGAATCTGATTATGAGGCTCATATTTATACGCAAGACTGAAGCTTTCGGAATATGTCGACAGAAAATGCGATCACAAAAGGCATATATGAGATCACAAAAATTGATGTTTTTCCAGATTTACCCTTAAATGATGTACAATGCTATTTTCAACATTTTTGGAGCTGCAGGATAAAAATGCGACCGCAAACATGATATATGTGGTCGCAGAAATTGACTTCTCTTCTCATATGACTTCTAAATGACTTTTTTCGTCCCTGGAAAACTTTGAACCAATTATGCGATCGCAGAAGTGAAAAATGTGATCAAATTTTTGTCTTTTTGGCACATTTCGGGCCATCCAAATACTTATATAGTTTCCAAAACATTTTGAATCTCATCATTCGAAATTACGAGTGATGAGATATGGTCAACATACTGATAATGGATCAAAACTGCTATCAACATCCTTTAGCTTTTAGATTGTAGCAAACTATCTTTGTAAAATCAATTCAATCGAATGTTTCTTGACCAAAATAGCTTCTAAACGTTCCTTGGAATCCTACTTCAGTTCCAACTCCATTTAGGCTCCAAATATTCATCCAGCTGCTCGCAAAATACCTCTCCACTTGAAATATCTAAAAATAACACAAAAATGCTAGCAGTATGGGAATTCTAATAAATGACATGAGTTGAACATTATTTAAACTAATGACATGAAAATGTACAAAATATGATGCTAAATACTAATAAAAACTACCCTAAAAGATGCGTAAAATGGCATCTATCGAATCTCCCCAAGCTTGAACCTTACTTGCACTCAAGTAATAAAAAGATTAAACATTATAAACAAGTAGAAATATGTAAATGACCTAAAAAGAATTTAGAATAAAATAAGGGAAATAACTTGTGCTAAAAATACTTCACCTTTTTTGTAGCACCCAGAATCTTGAGAAATAATTGTTGAGAATAAATCTCATTTAGAGGGTTGGACACGGTGTGTTAGAGGAACCAACACGACACATCTAGAATTGAAAAATCATGGCTTTCTTTAAGACCAACACGACGTGTCATGCTATAACACTTCGTGTTGGTAGCTGATGGAGAAACCATAATTTTTAGGGTGTTGCAACCTATATAAAGACATTAAGTCCTCATGGTTGGCCTCCATTGCCACTAAAACCCTAAAATATATCTTTAAATCTCTTGGTGGTGTTCTTGAGCTAGTAAGAAGTTATCGGTGTTCATTTTTGGTCCTTGTTAAGGAAGAGGGGATCTTGGAGTTGCTATTCTTGGGGAAAAGGCTTTGGATCCATAATCATCACCTTGTGGGGGAGCTTTCTAAGGTATCAATTTTACATCTTGTCTTGTGTATGCTTAGATCTCTTTATAGTTAGTTTGTTGTGCTTTTGGTCCGTTTTTCGATTAATGGATGAATTAGGTCATTTAAGGGCTTGTTCTTTCAGATCTGAGTTTTTTGTGGTATCATTGAGCACAAAGGTGCAAGCTTTATGAGAGTTTTGGTGACATGCATGCATTAAGTCAATTATTAAGTCCTTCTTATGCTTAAGAGCTTCATTTAGATATGCATGAACGTAAAGTTGGCAACTTTACATGGTTTTCCAGATCAAGAAAGCCATATCTATGTTTTGGGGCTATCTCTTTATGGATTAAGTGCTTATTGGTTAAGTGCTTGCACTAATAAGCTTTATGGAGTTGGTTTGAACCTTTTTGGGTAGTCCCAATCGATAAAGTTGGAAACTTTATCCTTCTGTACCATGTTTCAGACTAGATCTGAGATTTGGAGCTCTTGGAATTGGAGAAAACAACTTATTGTATTAAGCTATTGAATCTCGGGCAAACACGATGGTTTACAAGCCAACACGACCTGTTGGCTAGGGTTTTCCCGGTTATCTAGATGATGGACGAACATGATGTGTCCAAGGATCAAAACAAAGTGTTTGGTTAACATGGGCTGTAGACTTTGACTTTGACCACAAGTATGATCAGGGTTGACCATGGGGTATGTTGGGCCATGTTTGGGCCTTTTGGATTTACTATTTGGGCCTTAATCTTGGGTCAAGATAGATAACGGATAAAATGGTCTTTTGCCCTAAGTATGGATGGAGGATATAGATTTGATTCCAATTGTTAATTGGGCATTTTTGGTTATTGTCAGTTTGGGGAAGTGTCGGACCAGCTGTTAGGATTTTCTAGTGTGATTCAGCAATGCGAGGTGAGTCTCCTCACTATTCTATGGGTTGAAGGCACTAATGTCGGCCCTATTGGTTTATTTATTATAGGAAGACCAAGGGGTGGCCCTTGTCATTTGTATAAAAGACCCAGAGTTGACTCTTGGAAAATTTGTATGTAAGACCAAAGTGTGGACTCTAGCAGTTAAGTAGATAAGTAGTTGTAGATTGTATGCTAGTTGTCTTTGTGATGCTTGCATGGAAGACCAGGAGGTGGCTCCTGGCACTTGTTTGTAAGACCCAACGTTTTGGCCCCCGGCATGGCAAGGAAGACCATTATACGACTCGTGGCATAATTGCAAGAATATGGTTTGTACGTAGCATCTCTATCACTTGTTTGATATGTATGATATATATGGTGTTGGGTTTTGAGCATTCTAACATTCCTATGGTGTACATGCAACCCTATAAACCTTGGATCTATGTTTTCTCTATAATACATGCAAATAAGAACTTTCCAAGGCTTTAATCCTAACTAGCATATTATGAAGTTCTTATACTACAAAGTACTAGTTAGATGACATACCTTTTGATGTAGGTTGATGTCTTCAAGCTTTAAGAGCTTAGCCCCAATAGTGTGGAAGCCTCAAATGGAATCACAAATCACCAAAACACCTTGGAAGACTTTAGAGAATATGGATACTTGGTTCTCTCTAGTGAAATTGGCTAGCCCTTCTTAGTGTACCACACTAGTGCCAATTTCACCAACCAAGGACATATTTATATAGTGTGGAGGATTAGGGTTAAACTCTAATACCCATGACCTTTCATTTCCTAGGATCCATGGGTAAAACACTCCATGGACTATCCATGAAAGCTTAGCCCAACCTAAATGAACTTGGCCCATTCCATATATATAAGAGTCCATATTTAATTAGTTCCTTTTGATCACTTAATTAATTATAAATTAATTCTTGATCAATACTAATTAAATAATATGATTCCATATTAATATATTAGAACTTATAATATATTAATATTAATCATAAACATACTATTCTCAAACGATTATCCATATAAATTGTGTCGGTGAAGTGCAACCCAAATGGACCATGTCGAGTCGGGTCAAGTACATACCAAATATAGTTATGGACTTAGACATTAATCCAACAGTCTCCCACTTGGATAAGTCTAAAACTATTATTGCGTATGACTTCAAACCTAACTGGCAATCGTAGCTCCTAAAGCCGCTGTCGAACTCTGATCTTGTCAACGAACTTGTCCATTAGATAAGGGATCATATATTCCTCCATTCTAGATATCATATGGACTGAGACATGGATTAAAATCATTCTCTCTGTCCATTTATTGTTTCCCGATTTCCGATTTATGACGACTGACTAATTGAAAAAATCAAAATAGTCCTGGCCCGGCCGAGCACTTCCATTTGTCATCATCAAATCATCGAGGGGCCCACAGATATCGCTTTTATCTCGAAGGTAAAAGGAATGGATAAACTTCGACTCATATGGCTTGTTCTACTACTTGTTGAATCATACACAAAGACACGTTTTATAGCACCGAGTTACCAAATGCGTTTTCGTGCAATCAATGTTCTATCAACTCATAGTAACAACTCATATCTCTAGGTTTGAAGAATATAAGATATTATCGTCTCATGATCACTCGTGATAAAATCCATGAAGTGATTCCAATGAGCGCGGGTTGAATCCAATACTCAGAACTTATGAGCACTCATGAGTGTTGTAGCCCTTTGTCCAACACCTTAGACCTCTACAAGCCAACCCATGACAGTCTTAATTCATATCTACTTCCAACATATGACCGAATGTGGATGGTTTGAATAACTTAGTCATTCTGGAAGAATAACCTAGTTTATTCGGGAAGTCAAAACATGCAAAATGAAACACAAGAATAATTGAATCCAATATGGTATCAAAACCTATAGACATAAATAAAACACCTTTTATTTATCACCATATGATTACACATTATTCATGTATATTGTTTCAGCTATCAACTTTATTATTGAATTTAAAACAATAGTTGTCCCATGCTCCAAGCATGTACACTATGTTTTCTAAACACTAGTCATGCCATACACCAAGTATGCATACTATGTTTGTCTATGATCTTTACTTTGTAAACTAGATCAATTGAACATAGCTCCAATGATTCTCATTTCACAGTCCCAAATCTTACTTCAAATGCAAGAATTCCAAATTCATGTTATTTACTGAAATCTGTTAGATTCTAAACTTATATGCATTGATCCTCTTGTAATAATCATGCACAAAGTCAAAAAAGACTTGACAACAATCATTACAAAGCATTCCAAAGGAGATCAACTCCTTGGAAACATCCTTCTTGCATTAAGTTTCCTTAATCTTACACAGATTGAAAATTCTAACTTTGAAACATTTCCAGATTCCATTTTGACTATCACTTCTGAACAAGAGTTGCCTCCTTACAGATTATGTCAATATGGTCCTTCCAGAATTATCACTATACTTCCAACTGTCCTTCAGCAACCAATCTTTGGTAAACCTTGGATTGTCCTCGACAATTGTTTAATCCTTTTAGTCATATCCAGTTCTAAACCTTTTCCCTTCTTAATGCCCAAGGCATTTGGAAAATTTTAGAAAGGATGAATATAGCACATGTAATCGATCCTATATTCGAAGCATATGGGACACGATTCATGATGTCTCACATAAAGACTAAACCAGTCTTTTGCTATAACATTTCCATTTCAATTTGCCAAGTTCTCATAATTCAGATTATGAAAAGGGATGCCGTAATCATAATCGAATTTTAGAACGCAAATAATGGACTCATATACAAAATTTCCTTATGTTGAGCCATTCCAACATGAAATTCATATATATCCTTGACTAAATGATTAAAACCTCACGATCTAAGCTTATAGATTTGAGATGAAGTATAATATCCTCTCCCTTAATTATAGCAAAACAACTCTTTCCAATTGAAACCTTTTGTTTTCTATAATTAACATTGCTAACTTGCAATAGTTATCATAATTATCATGCTCCCACTAACATGATGATTATTAGCATAACACTTATGCTCCCACTAGCTTTGACATGTACTCAGAAATCAGTTGGACTTCTAGAAATCAATACTTCATTGACTTTCTTACCAAAGTTCAGATTTCTGATGCTAGATTGTTTTGATAAAACTTTATCAAAATCATACACCTTCCCTTAGATAGCACACTTGTGTATCTAAACAATTATGAAGAGGGATGCCGTAATCATAATAGTTAGACCTTTTTGCCACTTCTCACAAGTCCAGGTTAGTGTGCCGGTAAACCACACACGCTCCACTAACGACTTTGAGAATGCAAATATCACAATTGCTATCTAGCTAAAATCTACTTAGTGAAAGTGTTTCCTCACCATCATTTTCATGAATCGGAGAGAAACCTTATGACACTTAGATTTAATGGTGTATGTGTTCTTATCCATGTGAATTGTCAAAACCATAGACACAAGACAGGATAACGACAAATCCAAACTCATATGGATTGAACTCAATCTTAAATTCTTGCCACCTTGCAGCTCAAGGGCCTGCCATTGCTTCCAAGTTGTTGTGTAACCAATTGAGAACTCTAAGAACTCATATGCAAAGCCAACTTTAACTGGAATGGGCACAGAATATGTCAACACGATAGGTTATAAACCTCAAGTCGTGTGCTGGTGAAGAACCTCAGGTTCTCTTCTTGATTAGTTCTTGAGACTTTCAAGACCTTTAAGACTCCCACTGTCCTCTTGACCTATAAGATTCCCTTGTCAAACATCCAAGTGAGAGTGCGGATTCTAATCAAGACAAACACTTCACAAAATTGACCTAAGTTGGTCTTTGTTTTATCCAAAACATCACAACTTACCAATTTCAAATGTACAAGAGTAGAAAACTTTTACTCTTACATTTGACAAGTGTTTTTAAACCTTCTTTAAGACATGTCACTCAAGTTACAATCTTGGAGTATGACTTTAAGACTTATATTGGAACGAAGTATGACTCATCTTCTTGATTTAACCATTTCAACAATTCAAGATCCCCCTTCTTAGTCATAAGAATGCACTAAGATTTCCTTAGAGAACTAATTTTGATATGGTTTCTTAATCATTAAGATGATCACAAAACTGATACTAAAGTACTCTCCCATCTTTTCAGATTTGAGAAACTTTTATCCTTCTGCCTAATTTGATTCTTCTTATTCTCTTTGCCATACATTGGAACCTTTTCCAATGTCTCAGAGTTACACTTAAGCTTGTAAGTATAATCATGTTTACTGAGCTTTAGTAAACTATGACGAATTTTGTGGTGGACTTAATCAGTGCACAAGAATGTGTACTCGATCTCTTAGTCCTTTACTTGACTTACACATCCATGTGACCAAGTAATTAGTCTTAATTTTCCAATACTTCAAAGTTCTCATTCATCATGCTATACAACTTGCATGATTCCAAGTTCCGGTCCAATTGAAACTTGGGTGATGGGAATCTTTCCTTATTTGGTAAATTTAGACATTACCACAAATGAAAAAATCAATTTCATATTTCCATTCTTGCTATTAATGGAATCATATAAGCAACAATTTTTCCTCAAATGCCATTGTAAGGATATTTTAAAATAAATAAAATCTAAAATTTTCTTTTATTTTAAAACTTTACAGAAAAACTTATCCTTAATATTCGTATGAAAACTTGTTGTTATCTATTCCTAAGCAATATCTCATAACTCCTAAGAAGTAGCTCAAGAATCCGATGTTCAAACTACGCGATAGAAATCCATCTACGCGATTAGATTCAGCATATTCTTTCTTTAAGTTCCTTTACTTTTCTTTGATTCTTAAAACATCACCATGTAATCCAGTCACTTCATGTATCAGGAATCTTAGAATAGAAACTTAGCAGAGTTAGATAGTGGACTTTACCTAAAGTAGAGTCAAACTTATTGACTTTAACACCCTTAGGTAAATTGGCAGATTCGCAACCAATGCCCCTTCCTTTGGCAATATAAACATATGGACCCTTTGGTAATGGTACACGGGACTATCACAAACTTAGCTTTTCTCTTTACCATTTGGTCAACCGAGTTGACTATGGCCGATCCCTTTACCATTGGGAAGAGAATGCTTTTCTGGATTTCCTGTGTCACTATTGTCAATGTCCATCAAGTTTTAAGGAAGTTGATCTTAACAAATAGATAAGATCATTAAGGGTCTTGTCATAGTCTGTTTCATAGGTGTCCCAAAGGAACTCACTATGTGACTTAGAAAGTGATTGAACCACCAACTTTCTCAAGACTTTGACACCCAACTCTCCCGGCTTGTCAATATGTGACTACATCTCCAAGATGTGACCACACCTAGACCTTGCCTTGCCAATAGGGCCTGAGTGACCTTGAACTTGTGGGTTAGGGAGAATAATTGGAGGAGGTGAAAGAAGTATGATTTCCATGGGACATCATCTTCATTTAGGAAAGCTTGTTTCAAGAGATTTGGGAAGATCATAAATGTCTAAGCCAGACATCTTTTGGGAGATATTCAAGATAGTTGATCTTAAGTCCTTAATATGACACCCAATATGAAATATTAAGGCTAGGACCCAACAAACTATTTTATAACTTAGAAGAGGTATGCCGTAATCCAAGCTATAAAATATTTGAAGGTAGGTGAATGACGATTCACCAATTTCCACCAAGATAAACGAAATGTATTATTAGGTTTTAATTGGTTTTGAAACTCCTAGATCTTTTGAGATTCATTGAACTGTTCAATGGCATGTTTCAATCTCAAGTGTGCCCTTTAGGTTTTGTGACTGGGATGCTGAGGATCACAAAACAAGGTGTGAAGTAACCATGCAAATTACTTGGTACCCTTAAGTGTTTACCCCTCAATCGATGTGCCGGTTAACCACACACACTCCATCGATACTATGATAAACATTAAGTTACCCTTTGCCTACCTTGTTAAATACGAGTTAGTGTGCCGGTTAACCACACACGCTCCACTAACCGACTTAAACAAAGTGCAAAGTGTAATTTCATGGATTAGCACCTTATTCACAATTTCCTAAGTAACTAGGATTGGGTATTATTAAGAGTTTAGGTACTTAGTATTTATCATTAATACTTTTAATGAAGGGAGAATTCTAGTCCTGTCAAACCCGTTCGGCTAACGACCCTCCACCAGTCAAGCAAGCGGTGGGTGAGAGTGGACACCCATTAAGTTGTCATTTTATAGGCAACAACCTTATACCCACCTTATAGACCGGCTTCGTTAATGAGGCGTACTAGCGGTAAGACTGACTTTACTCTTATATATACATATATATATATATATATATATATATATATATATATATATATATATATATATATATATATATATATATATATATATATATGTGACATCCCCAAAATCTCGGCCAGAGAAGACCGATTTTCATTTATGCTTTTAAATATTTTCAGAGTAAATCCTTTTGATTTGAAAGAGTTGCGGAATTTGTTCCCAAAAACAAAACATGATAAAACAACGTTTACCGAAGCATTTCATAAAAGAAATGTATTTTCATTATAATCAAAACTCGGGGTGTCATGTTCCGATACAAACCAATAAGCATAAACGAATACATTACAAGTCATATAACAAATATAAACATATGCAGACTTGTAAACAAAACAACTTGGTGGTTCATCCATATCATGCCCTTCCGCCACTTCCTGTAATACAATTTAAAACTGAGTGGGTCAGGCTTGGGAGCCTGGTGAGCATATAGGGTTTTCAACCCACAATAAATATCATATTTAATTTTCACCAACCAACAATAACCCAATTACCCATTCCCGTTATTCTCACTTTAATGTCCCTAAAACAACTAACATAAGGGACCTAGTCTAAGAATATTTCATCGGGGCGACAACACATGCTTCGGGGGTACCTCAGCAATATAAGTCAAATAAGGCAACCATGAGGGGGATGGAGTACAGCGAATGAACACCCAAGTTCATTAACACCTACAGGTGGCGAACCTGCTAATGTTTCCACAAGACTGCTAGAATAGCCAGCGGTCGTCATCTAAACTCCGCTAGATGACTCAATCAAACAACAACGAGGCCTCTCATCTGTTTATTACACACCAACTGTCTACCCATGTTCTACCCAACATATTAGTAGATAAAAATATACATTTGTATACATAATTTAAAGAAAACCTGTATAACATGCTTTAATCAATACATATATCACATAACAGATGAGGCACACACACATAACACATATCTCATAAAGAAATAAGCAGATCTATAAGATAGAAGAGAGTGAATACTCATTCACACATAACACAACCAAATATATACACATAGCACGTATTTTTATATAAAATACTTCGTATTATTGTATTAGAAAGAAAATAACTACACGCGCACTTGATCAGAAGATGATCGGACAGCACTACGGCTTATAGAAGTAGTATTCCTCAGCAGATCTGGAAGATCTCCTCGAAAATCGAACTTCTTGCGGGCAGAGCTTCGACTCGGGAACCGCACTTCTCGGGATCTTCGGGATCTCGGGACTTACCTCGGGGCTAGAGTATGATACCGGGGCTTCGGGGTATCTTCGGGGGTAAAAACGCAGAGCTTCGGGGTATCCACGCGAAGGTGAGACTACGCTCTACAACTTTCGTTTAGACTCCGTCGGCTAATTTTGACTTTATTTTTATTATTTATTTACAATAGGCCGCGACAGAAAAACTTCGTTATAAATTCATAACTTCTTCGTCTGACGTGCGTTCTCGCCTAACTTTTTATCGCTTCGATACCAACAACGAGACCTTCGATCCTCTTTTAGATTGCTTCTGCTAAAAACCACTTGATCTCAAATCGAGTATTTCGGGCTGCACACCCTAAGCCGAAACTTCGATAAATCATAACTTCCTCATACGAAGTCAGATTTGGGCGTTCTAAATATATTCGGAAACCTCGTTTCAACTACTACAACATTATTCAAAGATATTAAGTTTATTTTACACTTAAATTTTGACGCTTATTTTTATTCTCAATTAATCAAACCACATAATTAAGCAATTAAGCACAAAACACATAATACTCAAATAATACAATCTTATTATTTCAAAACGGGTTATAGAGGTTAACCTAGACTATTACATTGCTAAAAATGGCAAGCCCGGAAACACAGGCGTTACAATTCTCTCCACCTTAGAATGATTCCGTCCCCGGAATCACACATCAACAAACAAATGCGGATAGCGACTCAACATGTCACTCTCCGTCTCCCAGGTGAGATTCGGCCCATTCGTGTGTTTCCATCGGACAAGCACTAACCCAACCATTTTGCGTCGCAACTTCTTAGTCTTTCGGTCAACAATTGCCTCTGGTTCTTCAATCAACCTTTTGTTCTCATCAATTCTCAATTCAGAAATTGGAATTATATCGGGAACTTCTCCCGTGAACTTCCTCAAATAACACACATGAAAGGTGTTATGAATTCCATTCAGTTCTTCGGGTAATTCGAGCTTGTAAGCTTGATTCCCAATCCTCTGAAGGACTTTAAACGGTCCAATAAACCTTGGACTCAACTTTCCCCTTTTACCAAATCTTATAAGTCCCTTCCACGGCGAGACTTTAAGCAAAACCGAATCTCCAACCTCAAAAGTCATCGGTCTTCACTTCTTGTCAGCATAGCTCTTTTGACGATCTTGAGCTGCTAACATTCTTTCCCTAATTATTTTCAACTTTTCAGCAGTTTGATGAACCATCTCCGGTCCCATAAACTGCTTTTCCCCAGCCTCAAGCCAACAAGACGGCGTACGACACTTCTGTCCATACAAAGCTTGATAAGGTGCCATCTTAATGCTCGAATGAAAACTATTATTATAGGAAAATTCTACCAAAGGTAAATGTTCATCCCAATTACCTAGGAATTCCAAGGTACATGCTCTCAGCATATCTTCAAGTGTTTGTATTGTCCTTTCACTCTGACCATCAGTCTGCGGATGGTAAGTTGTGCTTAAACATAACTTGGTACCCATTTCCTCTTGTAGACTTTTCCAAAACCTTGAGGTGAAACGGCTATCACGATCCGATACAATCGTTAACGGAACACCGTGAAGCCTCACAATTTCCTTCACATAAGAATTTGCAAGCTTCTCCATAGACCACTTCTCCTTGGCTGCTATGAAATGCGCACTCTTAGTGAATCGATCAACGACCACCCAAATCATGTCGTGACCATTCTTTGTTCTGGGCAGTTTAGTGACAAAGTCCATAGCAATGTCTTCCCACTTACCCATAGGCACAGGCAATGGTTCTAAACTCACGTAAGGTTTCTGATGTTGTGTCTTTACTCTCGCACAAGTCACACACTCAGCCACATACTTTGCAACATCAAGCTTCATCGTTGGCCACCAGTAGTAGGGTTTCAGGTCCCTATACATTTTAGTGCTACCCGGATGAATTGAGTACATGGTTTTGTGAGCTTCTTCCATCAAAAGATCCCTAATTCCTCCTGACTTAGGTACCCAAATACGATCTTGGAATACCTTCAGTCCATGACCATTAGTACCAAACACCAACGTTTTACCCAAACGTTCCTCCTTTCGGTCATTTTTCTCAGAAGCTTCCTCTTGAGCTTTCTTTATACTTTCCACAATGGTCGAGACAACTTCAATTCTCAACGCTCTTGGCCTCTTCCTTTCAAGATTGACCTTCCGACTGAGAGCATCAGCAACAACATTAGCTTTACCGGGGTGGTAAAGTATCTCGCAGTCGTAGTCTTTAAGTAATTCTAGCCAGCGTCGTTGCCTCATATTCAATTCTTTCTGATTAAAGAGGTATTGGAGACTCTTATGATCAGTGAAAAGTTTGCACTTCGTGCCATAGAGGTAATACCTCCATATTTTCAGAGCGAAAACTACCGCTGCCAACTCCAAATCATGAGTCGGGTAATTCTTTTCATGCTCTTTCAGCTGTCGAGACGCATATGCTATCACCTTTTCTCTTTGGGTCAAAACACAACCCAATCCAACACCAGACGCATCGCTATAAACAGCGAAGTCTTCAACTCCATCGGGTAGAGAAAGTATCGGTGCCTCGCATAGCTTCTTCTTTAACTTCTCGAATGCTTCTTTATGCTTCTCACTCCAAGCATAAGTAGCTCCTTTGTGGGTCAAAGCTGTTAATGGAGTAGCAATCAAAGAAAAACCTTGGATAAACCTTCGGTAATATCCGGCTAATCCTAAAAAGCTTCGAATCTCCGTGGGACTTTTCGGTTGTTCCTACTTCGTCACAGTTTCGATCTTCGCTGGATCAACCATTATCCCTTCTTGGTTGACCACGTGACCCAAGAATTGGACCTCACTAATCCAAAAATCACATTTGGAGAACTTCGCATAAAGCTTCTCCTTCTTCAAAACTTCTAACACTTCTTGCAAGTGCCTGCCATGCTCCTCCTGGCTTTTCGAGTAAATCAGAATGTCGTCTATAAACACTATCACGGATTTATCAAGGAAAGGATTACAAACCCTATTCATCAAATCCATGAACGTTGCTGGAGCATTGGTTAGTCCAAACGACATAACCAAGAACTCGTAGTGTCCATATCTAGTTCTGAATGCAGTCTTCTCGATATCTTGCTCTCTTACCTTCAGCTGATGATATCCTGACCTAAGATCGATCTTCGAGAAATAGCTCGAACCTTGCAATTGATCAAATAGGTCATCAATCCTCGGCAACGAATATCTATTCTTTATTGTTGCCTTGTTCAGCTCTCTGTAATCAATGCACATTCTCATACTTCCATCTTTCTTCTTCACAAATAACACCGGAGCTCCCTAGGGCGATGAACTAGGTCTAATGAAACCTTTGTCCAATAACTCCTGAAGTTGCATCATTAGCTCCTTCATCTCCGTCAGTGCTAATCGATAAGGTGCTTTTGCTATTGGCGTGGTTCCTGGTAACAAGTCTATTCTGAACTCCACTTGTCTATCAGGTGGTAATCCAGGAAGATCTTCGGGAAATACTTCCGGATAATCACACACCACTGGAATACTCTGCATCACCTTCTTTTCTTTCTTAGCATCAATCATGAATGTTAAATATGATGTACATCCCTTGGTCAAACACTTTCTGGCTTTCATTAGAGAAATGATCCCAGAATTCACTCTGCGTTTGTCCCCATACACCATAAACGAATCTTTCCCAGGCGGGTTTACTTTAACTATCTTTTTCTTGCATAAAATTTCGGCATCATTGGCGCTAAGCCAATCCATTCCCAAGACGATGTCAAAACCATTTAGTTCGATAGGCAATAATTCCTCGTGAAACTTATTCCCATTCAGATCAATTAAGATGCTTTTCATATGATGACTAACAGGTACAAACTTGCCATTAGCTACTTCGACTAATAAAGCATCATCTAGTCTATCAATAGGCAAAGCTAGCTTTCTACCAAACTCATGCGAAATAAAGGAGTAGTTGGCTCCAGAATCAAACAATATATGAGCAGGTAATTCGTTTACGAGAAAGGTACCTGAAGCGACATCAGCTTCATCTTTCGCAGCTTCCAGTGTCATCTGGAATGCTCTCGCCTTTGGCTTTGGTGGAATGTTGGGCTTTTCTGCCTCCTTCTTCCTCGGACAGTCCTTCAAAATGTGCCCCTCTTCATTACACCCAAAACACATCCTTTTGTTGTTCGGACATTTATTGGCAAAATGTCCGACCTTTCCACACTTGTAGCAGGTTACATCCTTGCTACATTTCCCAAATTGCTTTTTCTTACACTTATCACACCACTTTGCTTCGCCTCCTTTTCCTCCAAACTTTTTCGAATCAGATTTCAAAAATTTTCCTTTCTTACCGTAACCAGATGTTCCCTCAAACTTTCTTTTCTCACCAACCTCAACTTTGACGGTGGTTCTTCCCTTTATCATGTTTTCAACAGACTTGGCAGCCTAGATAGCTGCCTCTAGAGTAAGTGCCTGACGTACTGGCACCTCGTACTCCCATGGAAGTCCCTTCGCATATCGGTCCACCTTTGTCAACTCGTCTGGAACGATACGCAAGGCAAACTCCATCTTATCGGTGAAGTTATTGGTGTACTCATCCACTGACATGCTACCCTTCGTCAATGTCAAAAACTTATTCTCCAACTCCAACAGATTTTGAGCCGAGCAGAACTTACGCTTAAACTGCACCAAGAACTCTGCCCATGACAATTGCAGTGGCTCGTTAGGGCTCAAAGTCTTCCCTAGAGTATTCCACCAACGAACGGCTCCACCTCGGAATTGTCGCACGGCATAGATAGTCTGCAACTTGCCTCTACAGCCACATGTCATAAAGGCTAACTCCATTTCGGAGATCCAGTCCATAACCCTAATCGGATCCTCCTTTCCATTGAAGGTCGATGGTTTGCAAGTCAAAAAGTCCTTGTACTTGCATCCCATTCCATCATTCCTTCCATCACGGTTATCTTGCCTAACTATTGGTGGGTTGGCTGGACCAACAGACCCACTGAAGTTTCCACCTTCCAAGTGCCCTTCATTTAATTCAGGCTCGTCCACACGAATCGACAGTTCTTCACGATTTTGTTGAAGCAACCGTCTAGTTTCATCCATCTGACGATCCAACATCGTCTGAATCATCAATTGCACACCAGCCATGGTTATTGGCTCAGGTGCTGCTGCTACGACAGGTATTGGCTCAATCACTGGTGGTTGATTCCTGTTTTCGTCAGCATTTCCAACTCCACTTCTTGTTCTCACCATTTTGATCTACACCGAATAAGGTGAAATTAGATCCTCAATCATGATAGATATTCAAATCATCCTTATCACTCCGAAACGTTTACATGCTAGTTCTAATATCGTAGACGTACGCTTAGAATCCTACACACATAAGGTTTCTAGATCCGGTCGGCAACAGACCATAGATCCGAACAAATAATATCATATATGGCAACATATAACATTTAGCACATAAAGCATTTTAGGCAACTTTCCTAAAATAAACTAGTGCTCGTGTCTAAAACATAACAGACACGCATCTCAAAACTTCACTTAGCATTCTAAGTTTAAGTCTAGAAATCCAACAAATTCCTAGTTCGCTTAAACTAATGCTCTGATACCAACTGTGACATCCCCAAAATCTCGGCCAGAAAAGACCGATTTTCATTTATGCTTTTAAATATTTTCAGAGTAAATCCTTTTGATTTGAAAGAGTTGCGGAATTTGTTCCCAAAAACAAAACATGATAAAACAATGTTTACCGAAGCATTTCATAAAAGAAATGTATTTTCATTATAATCAAAACTCGGGGTGTCATGTTCCGATACAGACCAATAAGCATAAACGAATACATTACAAGTCATATAACAAATATAAACATATGCAGACTTGTAAACAAAACAACTTGATGGTTCATCCATCTCATGCCCTTCCGCCACTTCCTGTAATACAATTTAAAACTGAGTGGGTTAGGCTTGGGAGCCTGGTGAGCATATAGGGTTTTCAACCCACAATAAATATCATATTTAATTTTCACCAACCAACAATAACCCAATTACCCATTCCCGTTATTCTCACTTTAGTGTCCCTAAAACAACTAACATAAGGGACCTAGTCTAAGAATATTTCATCGGGGCGACAACACATGCTTCGGGGGTACCTCAGCAACATAAGTCAAATAAGGCAACCATGAGGGGGATGGAGTACAGTGAATGAACACCCAAGTTCATTAACACCTACAGGTGGCGAACCTGCTAATGTTTCCACAAGACTGTCTAGAATAGCCAACGGTCGTCATCTAAACTCCACTAGATGACTCAATCAAACAACAACGAGGCCTCTCATCTGTTTATTACACACCAACTATCTACCCATGTTCTACCCAACATATTAGTAGATAAAAATATACATTTGTATACATAGTTTAAAGAAAACTTGTATAGCATGCTTTAATCAACACATATATCACATAACAGATGAGGCACACACACACACATAACACATATCTCATAAAGAAATAAGCAGATCTATAAGATAGAAGAGAGTGAATACTCATTCACACATAACACAACCAAATATATACACATAACACGTATTTTTATATAAAATACTTCGTATTATTGTATTAGAAAGAAAATAACTACACGCTCACTTGATCAGAAGATGATCGGACAGCACTACGGCTTATAGAAGTAGTATTCCTCAGCAGATCTGGAAGATCTCCTCGAAAATCGAACTTCTCGCGGGCAGAGCTTCGACTCGGGAACCGCACTTCTCGGGATCTTCGGGATCTCGGACTTGCCTCGGGGCTAGAGTATGATACCAGGGCTTCGGGGTATCTTCGGGGGTAAAAACGCAGAGCTTTGGCACAAAGATGAGAAGAAATGAACAAAACTCTCGGCTGCCTTCGGATCCTTTATATAGAGGCTGGAGCCTCGGAGTACGCGGGGCGTACTGTGTTACGCGGGGCGTACTGCCCAAAACGTCATTGCTTACGTATCCGAAGCCACTTGCTGCGAGTGTCGACACCTTCGGAGTACGCGGGGCGTACCTCGGATCAGATCGGTGACTCCTTCGGATAATGCTTCCGAATTTCCAATTAAATTTAAATACAAAATATTAAATAAATTTCGGAAATTCATATCTTCTTCATACGAACTCCGTTTTCGACGTTCTTTATATCCACGCGAAGGTGAGACTACGCTCTACAACTTTCGTTTAGACTCCGTCGGCTAATTTTGACTTTATTTTTATTATTTATTTTTAATAGGCCGCGACAGAAAAACTTCGTTATAAATTCATAACTTCTTCGTTTGACGTCCGTTCTCGCCTAACTTTTTATCGCTTTGATACCAATAATGAGACCTTCGATCCTCGTTTAGATTGCTTCGGCTAAAAACCGCTTGATCTCAAATCGAGTATTTCGGGCTGCACACCGCTAAGCCGAAACTTCGATAAATCATAACTTCCTCATACGAAGTCAGATTTGGGCGTTCTAAATATATTCGGAAACCTCGTTTCAACTACTACAATATTATTCAAAGATATTAAGTTTATTTTACACTTAAATTTTGACGCTTATTTTTATTCTTAATTAATCAAACCACATAATTAAGCAATTAAGCACAAAACACATAATACTCAAATAATACAATCTTATTATTTCAAAACGGGTTACAGAGGTTAACCTAGACTATTACATTGATAAAAATGGCAAGCCCGGAAACACAGGCGTTACAATATATATATATATATATATATATATATATATATATATATATATATATATATATATATATATATATATGTATATGTATATATATATATATATATATATATATATATATATATATATATATATTATTAACTTATAATATTATAAAGTATAAGGGTTGAATTTTAACTTTTAAAATTCTAAGGGCTAACTTGGAATTAAAGTATTCATAAGAGAAAACTTTACAAATTCCAAAACTTGAGGGCAAGTTTTGAAACTATTCAAAACTAATTAATTTCATGATTTATGTGTTTAAAGTAGTTTTAATCCAAAAACTCTTCAAGTTCCATAACTTGAGGACAAGTTATGGAAGACTTTAAACTAATAAAAGAATTAACTTTTCTTTATTTTATAACTGATGGAATTAATTAAGGTTACACTTTTTTTTTTAATTTATTATTTAATGAAGAGACTCTTGGTCCTCTATAACTTGAGGACAAATTATGGAGTCATAACACCTTTTAATTAGAACTAGACTCTTCATTTTTGTAACCTTTGCCAACTTTTATGAGTTTTATCAAACTTAAATGTGACTTTTCATATAACTTGAGGACAAGTTACAAAAACACATTTTAGAATCACCTCTTAGATTAATTTGGATTGAAAACAACTATTTCACTCAACTTTCTATTAATCTAAGCAACTCATAAGAACAAGATAATTCAAATCAAACTTTTTTATGTAATTAGTCTAAACCTTAAACTAATACAAAACATGAATCTATTGACAATTATCTTTGAAATTGGATTAGCATGAACATTACCACATCGAAAACAAGTTTATAAGTTCAAAAACATCTTAGGGTAATGTTCCTAGTCCAATTCCAACCAAAAAAGTCGAATTTATGCTGTCTGGGGGTCCAACTCATCGAGTGCATGAACCAACTCGGCGAGTTGGATTGATTTGATCACTTTTTAGGCATGGACTCGCCGAGTCTCCTAATGGACTCGCCGAGTCTGATGATCAGACAGCAACAATTTCGATTTTTTAAGCAGTTTTGCAAGTATAACAAGAAAACAAGCCTAGGCTCTGATACCACTGTTAGGTTTTGAGCATTCTAACACTCCTATGGTGTACATGCAACCCTATAAACCTTAGATCTATGTTTTCTCTATAATACATGCAAATAAGAACTTTCCAAGGCTTTAATCTTAACTAGCATATTATGAAGTTCTTATACTACAAAGTACTAGTTAGATAACATACCTTTTGATGTAGCTTGATGTCTTCAAGCTTTAAGAGCTTAGCTCCAATAGTGTGGAAGCCTCAAATGGAATCACAAATCACCAAAACACCTTGGAAGACTTTAGAGAATATGGATACTTGGTTCTCTCTAGTGAAATTGGCTTGCCATTCTTAGTGTACCACACTAGTGCCAATTTCACCAACCAAGGACATCTTTATATAGTGTGGAGGATTAGGGTTAAACCCTAATACCCATGACCTTTCATTTCCTAGGATCCATGGGTTAAACACTCCATGGACTATCCATGAAAGCTTAGCCCAACCTAAATGAACTTGGCCCATTCCATATATATAAGAGTCCATATTTAATTAGTTCCTTTTGATCACTTAATTAATTATAAATTAATTCTTGATCAATACTAATTAAATAATATGATTCCATATTAATATATTAGAACTTATAATATATTAATATTAATCATAAACATACTATTCTCAAAAGATTATCCATATAAATTGTGTCGGTGAAGTGCAACCCAAATGGACCATGCCGGGTCGGGTCAAGTACATACCAAATATAGTTATGGACTTAGACATTAATCCAACATATGGCTCATGTGTTATGTATGGTATGTGGTATTTTAGGGAACTCACTAAACTTTGTGCTTAGCGTTTGTGGTTTATGGTTTCAGGTACTTCCGGTTCGAAAGGGATGGGCTCGGCTTGATCGAAGCGCATACACCCATGTTTTCCGCAACTCATGATTTTGGGAATGTACTCTGATAATTGTTTTATCTGAAAACTTCAAAATGTTTGAATAAAGATTAAATGAGAGTTTTGATTATATTAAAAATGAAAATTTTATCCTGTGAGTTTTGGGACGTTACGCTTTTTTTCCACATGATCAGATGTCACAACATGGAAACTCCAATGAAATTACTACCCAGACAACAATCTCAATATCTTTATTGCAGATTTAGAATAAATCAAACCAAGCTTGAGTAAATAATTTTTACATTGGATTAAATTTGTGAAAATAGTGTATTTTTAAAACTAATTTCATGAATATTTGTTTATAAAAACTTAGCTTGATCGACCCTTCATTTTTTTCTAAACTCGTCCAGTAAAAGCGGTAAGCTCCATTATGGACAAAAGATCCAAGTTTACCTGTATGATTCCACTATCGGTGGATCTATCTCATTATACCACACATCTTCTTTGTCTTGATCAACTCTTAATATTCATCTTGTTTGTTTCTTGATTTCGACTTGAACTTGACTTAGATTTGACTTTGAGTTTTAGATTTCTTCAAGATTCCTGATGTACCATTTCTATCATCTATATTGACCGGGCGCGGATTTTACTTTGAGTCTCACCATATCTTCAATACTTTAAAAAATGATAATTATTTGTGTGGATATAACAAGATTTCACTCCAAACCTTAAAAGGCGCATAAACTATAGGATTCATTACTTTAAGGAAAGAAAAGGGCTATTCAATCTTGGTTATTTTTAGGGCATTTAAGGAAATTATTTCTAAAACACCATTCATTTTTCCATCACACACTTCCATTGTAAAAATTATTCGACTCTTATGTTGGTTCATATCTCGAAAACATTTAAAGCACTTTCTGATATGAAAAGATAATTCTTAAAATTGATTGTAATGGGGCTGTTATTTTCGGTTCTTATCACACTTCATCTTTACATATCTATCGAATGTAAATAATATCCACATCTCATGTAAAAAAATTAATTTTTTTAAGTTTTCGGAATTTTTATAAGCAGAAAATAAAAGGCTAAAATATTTCTTAGATTTTTGAAATGTTATTATATGAAAATTGTAGAAAATAAAATGCCAAAAGAAAAATAAAATTTGAAAAATTTAATCCAAAAAACTGAAAATTTTAAATTTTTAATAAAAAATGCAAAATTTCACACTAACCCCCTCAATAAAATTTGCAAAATTTCACAAGCTTAAAATGATGCATTGTACTCAATGTTTATATAGGAATGACCAACTCAATAAAGTATATAAAAACAAAAAGGTGCAGCTAGGAGTGATTGTACTTGATAAGTTTGCAAAAATTCTGATTTTGACGATGATGTTGGCGAAAAATTTGAATTTCAGTAACTCTGAAGATCCTCTGATTTTCCTAAGCTTGCTTGGCACTATGACCATCTCTTTATTGAAAGCGTAAAAAAACTAAAAACTACTACTCGAATTGCCTCCTGGAAAGCTGTCATTTTTAAAAGTTTTTGGCTCGACTCTTCCCAACCAGATTTTTTAAATGGTGTGGTTGGGACTTCTCTGAAGCTCAACTTCTTTCCTTCTTACTCCAGATCCCTTCATATATGTTAGGATTGGCATATCTGGAACTTGTTCAGCAAATTGGAAAGACTTCGTATTTTATTCAGATAAGTTTCTCAGAATTTTTAACTTCTTTTGTTTTTTGATCTGCTTATTTCTAGAAGTCTTCTCAAGCTAATCTTTTTCTGTCAGCTCCTTCTCTGATGTTTCTTCAGCATAGATCAACTTTTCTTTCACCAACCCAAGCTTATTTCATTTCAGCTCCTTGGATGTATTATCAGATAAATTTCTGTCTAAAAATAACTTTTGCACGAAAACATCAAAAAACTCACAACAACTCTCAGATAAAGGACTATTGGTACCCTGAAAATTAACATAAATATTATCAATAGTGTCATCATCATTAATTTTAAAGTTCACCACTTCCCTCATCAAATTCCATTGAAAGCGTACCAGCAAAAACATCAAATTTTGTTTTAGCAGTTTTCAGAAAAAGTCTTCCCAAAATAATTGAGTTTTTATCTGATACATTTAAATCAACCATGCCCAAAATATAAAAATAAAAGGGAAAAATAAGCTCACCTACTTGGATGAGAACATCCTCCAATACACCTTTTGGGCGTACTATTGAGTGATCAGCCAACTGAATGAGTGTCCCGGTCTTTTGTAAAGTTCCCAGTTTTAATTTTCAAAAACTAAAAAGGGAAGGACATTAACTAATGCACCTAAATTAACCATGACACTTGAAAAAGTAAGGTTCCCCAATTTACAAGAAATCGAGAAAATTCCCGGATCCTTTCACTTTGGGGGCAAACCTTTTTGCAAAATTGAAGATATATTTTTACCAGATTTGACAGTTTCATTAATTTTCGTTAATTTCTTAGAAACTCATAAATTTTTTTAGAAACTTGGCATAATGAGGGATGTGTTTAATTATTTCTAAAATTGAGATATTTAACTCCACCTTACGAAAGGAGTCCATAATATCCTCGTCCTCACACTCGTGTTTCATGCTTCTCAGTCGTGATGGAAAGGATAGTAGGGGCTTGTACTCCTTTAGATTCGGTTTCACTGGTTGTGGAGTGTCTGTTCTTTTATCTTCTTTAATTTCTTCTTCAACCAAAACTTCTTCATATTTTTCTTCAGCTTCTTTGTGTGGTTCAAATTCATAAATTTTCCCACTTCTCAAGGAAATAGCACTCACATTGTGCTTTGGATTGTTTTTTGTGTGCCCCCAGTAACTTTCCTTGAGATTCTAGACAACCCACAAAAAGTGACAGTTGAGACACACTACTAGAAAAACAGCCTTTAATGACGCGCAAACAATGACACGCGGTGATTTACGATACGCAAAAGCATACGTCCAAAAAGCAATGTCATCTCTTATAAAATTTGAAGGATAGAAGACACGCTTTTTGTGCGTGCCCTGAAATTAGTGTTAGAAAAGAAAAAAAAAGAAATACGGAGGGCGCCTATTATAAAGTGTGTGTCATGTAAGTGTGTCGCCTTATATTTTTTTAATGAAACACGCGTTTTGAGCGGGAAATGAAATCCCCAAAAATTAAAACCCCGCCTATGTGAAGAATTAACCCCCCCTCCGCTTCTAATCAGCAAGAAACTTCCAATCAACATGAAACAAGCCTAGGGTCTTCGTCTTCCTTTCTCTCTCTCTAACCTAAAACCCATCTTCTTCCTTCTAGCATTTCTCGCCGTTACATCCATTGGCGCCATCGCCACCATCATGCCGCTCTGTCTCCCTCCGTTTCTCAATCCGATGTCGCCGCTATACTTTATTCTTCCGGTACAACCGGATTGAGGATCTACGAATTCCCCAAAAATCCTTGTTGAATACATGCCTCTCGAATCAAATCAGGTAGAGGAGGACCTCGAGGTGAACCTATTTCGCATATTATATCCCGTCCCTGTTCGTGTCAATAATACCTTCGGTGGTAGTTCTGTTGGTTCTGGCTCCGACGACTTCTATCAGGTTTTTGGTCTAGCATCTTTTAATACTTCATTTGAAATTGCAATCGACACTCGCCTCTTGTATTATTCCCATAATAATTCATGAATGAAATTGATAGGTTGTAACAATGGCTCCTATGGCCCTATTCAACCCTCTATCGTCGGTTCTCCTAAAAAAATTAAAGTCCCCATCCTATCTGGAACCAATAAACGAACAAGAACCTTTCTTCTTCCTTTTCATTGTGTTTTGTTTCTTCTGGATGTCTGGTTAATTCTGATAATTAGGGCTTCCATTTTTTCTCTTAGGTATCTTTATTTTCTCTTATTTCAACGACTGCACAATGATGCAATGCTACAAAGGAACGGAATTTGGGGAGCTAGATCCTCATGTTTTGCAATTGCAGATTCTGCTTTAGGTTATCTCCTCTCCCCACCTCTTTATTTTATAATGAACATCATTTGACTTCACCATAAAATGTCATTTCATTTTCCTTACACAGAGGATATGTGAGTTCATTAGAAGCTGAGAGTTATATTGGAGTTGTGCTCGTTCCTAGGGTACATAAAGGTGATCTGGTGCAAACGAAAAAAGTAGGAGTCGATTGCTCAGAATTTTGGGACAACGAACGTGAAGATAGAAGTACATTTACCGATTTACTCTCCAACATGATTCACAGACTTGTATATGATCTTATGGCAGCCTTACTTCTGCGTACAGGTCTCATGACTGCTCTCCACTTCTTAGTTCATGCTCTCAACCTTTTAATTTGCAGAATTCACAGTTAACATTACACAATTCACATTTCCATTTTTCTCCCTTTCCTTGTTTCCTACCACCCCCCCCCCCTTGTGTTCTCCTACTTTTCCTTTCAGTAAGTTCTTTTACCATCATATATTTAATTTTTTTTGCATTGAGTGTTTCTATTAAGGAATAAACAGAATTATTAGGGCTTGTTTTTGTGGGGGTTGAAATCTGTTAGGGAATTTGCCAATAGTCAGTTTTTCAAAACGTTCGTGGTTATGTTTGTTATCGGTGTCCTGTTTTTTCACACCATCAAGTTTTAGAATGGGATTACAATCCGTCTTTTTTCTTTTTGTAAATATGGTTTACTTTTTTGTTGATTGATTTTTTTAATTTTTTTTAAAAAAAGAGCATGTTAATTAAATACTTACAAAATTTGATTCTTTACATATACCATTCCAGCAAATAATAGTTTTGTTAATTGGTTTTTTAAATTTACCATTCCAACATTTGAAGGGATATTCCATGAAAAAATTGTTTCTATCTTGATATCATACCTATGGTACAAAAATTGTAGTCAAAAATAGGAAAAATAAAATAAAATTGCTTCTGAACCTTATGATTACAGATAAAGAGCATACACAGAAGAAATCCTAGCTACTACTATGCTTCAAAACCGTTATCAAACTTATGCTTTTTAGCGTCATTATTTTCATTATTGAGATTAACATTTGTTTGTTGGTTACTTTGTATCCAATTGCAGAAAGTAGTTGTGAAATTGGGTGTACACAACGATAAAGAAAAACAGAGGGCTATAAAAGCAGCTTCCAGCCTTGCAGGTTAATATTGTGTTTATTTTGTTTCCATTCTATTTGCATTTCAGTGCATCAGTTTGACTAAATTTTATATCCAAATATTTATAGGTCTAGAGCCTAGAAGGATTGCTTTGGTCTCAGTGTATTAGTGAACTGTTTATAGGTTTGTGAATTTTACCCTTTCTCCTTCTGCTTCTGTTTCTAGGACTACTGTTTGTGCTAACTTTTTTTTTTCTTTCTTCTTTTTTATTTTGTTTTCAGGCTTATTACCTGTTAGTGGTTGCTTTTACCATAATTTACAAAAACTAAACAGCATCCTTAGAACATCTCAGGTGTCTAGACCTTATACTATTGGTCACTCATGTCAATTCAGACTACACCATCAACATACAAACTTGGTTCGCTTATAAGACAACATCAACATATCTTCCTGTTAATTATTTGATGTTGACAATCTGTAACTTAACTAGCCATTAAAAAAATAAAGAATATTGCTAACTGTTTCAGATTGTCTGGCCCTAGTGTAGGTTGGAACTTACTGCTGCAGAAAAGGATGGATTTTTCTCTGAGGTAAGTCCCTGGAGTAAATTCTTCCTTGTTAAAACTAATTATTATAATTTTTAATTCATAGCTGGAAACTTCATTTTTTTTGTGCCTGAAATTAATTGTAATTTGTTGGCTTAAGAAAAATATGGCTATTGCTGGGAACCATGGACTAGAAGTGCAGTTCATTGGACTCAGTTTCCTTGAGTCACTGGTATATGTTTCATCATGTTATTGAGTACCAATTTTCATTTATACAAAGTTCTCATGCTAAAAAATAATGTTGCAGGTGTCTGAATTTTCTCCATCATGTTATTGATTATCTTAAGGTTTTTCATTTTGTTTATCATCATCTCAACCATTTCCTATAACAACATATTTTCAGGAGCTGTTTATTTTCTTTTCTCAATATGTCCTGTATGGGTAATGATGTCTCTCTAGATAAAGTATTGTATACATGATGTCTGTTTCCAAACCAAATAAACCGTAAGTTCCAAGAGTAAATGACCATTTTACCCTTACATTCCAAAAGACAAATAGATTTTTTTGCTTGACCTAATAAGTCATCTGTCTAGTTTAAGTGCTTAACCAATTAAGCTCATTAAGTAAAAAAGAAACACCCCCTAGGTTTTTTTTTTTTTTTTTTTTTTTTTTTTTTTTTTTGAATGAGGTTTTCTGCTTTGAGTATATAAAGCAGATGAACTGCATGGCATTGCACTAAAATGATTATATATCCCACTTGTATGAAGTTCATACAAGTGTATAAAGAACAAAAGAAACTCAAATGTAAAGGATTTTGAAAGTTGTACATGATTGGACCCTAGAAAAATTATCTTTTTGCTAACCAATTTCTCATATTTTCTTCTTTTTCTCTGTTAATTCCACATAATTTTTATTGTTGGGCACTGGGGGCTGCACAAAGTGTTACTACTGAAACTAAACATTCTGATGCTTCTGTCTCAGAAGCAAGAGTTTGTACAACTGCACTCCATTTCATGCTTCAAGTTCTTAATTGGGACTTTAGTAGCAGTGGTAGAGTTACAAAAAATAGCATAGATGTTTATTCCTTTGTTGCTAAAGAAGATACTAACTCCACTTATACACTAGTCTAGGTAATACTTTATTTATTTATTTTGGTTTTGTGTTACATTTGAAAGCAACATGTGCATTTTAGATACAAACTCCACTTATACATAGATGTAATTTTGTGGAATTCCAATTACAGTCTATGACATTTTACCATGAGTATAACTAATATTATACATTTCTTCAAGCCTGTCATTTCTTGTAGATATATTGTTTCATTCACTTAAAGAGACAAGTGAATGAAACTAAGAAGACAAGTGTATAACTAATATTACACATGCAGTCTTTGTTTGGCAGCTTGGACAAACTTGTAGCACCCGATCATTCATGCCACTCTTTGGTAAAACAAACTTATAATGTACTTCTTCCAATTTCAGTCTTGGTTTCTTGTGCAATTTTATTTTAGGAGATATTTGACTTTATTAAATGTTTAAAGTTACAGGACATGAGTAAGGGCACATCTTGGAAAAATTTAGGGCAGTTGTTGGTCTTCCTCTTGGTGGTCCATCAATGAAGTGGCCAACTTGCATCATGTAATAACATTTTAGGCGAAGATGTAAGTATATATTTGTTTAATGAATAATGTAATCATATGTATGAATATGAAATAAAGCTTGTTATTTAGTATGTGATAATCATGTATAGGCAGAAAACAACTTGTATTGATATGTTTTATCTTTCCAAGGATCGATTATTTGTATGACATTAAATTTTATGCAATGGATTATATTTTTTTAATATGGTATTTTATTTTATAATATGAGAAGTTAAATGAAAATCTAATTTGAAAATTAGAAAATCTATAAATAATATTTTTTTTAACTTTTAAAATTACGATACGCAAAAATGTGTGTCGTCTTCATTTACGACATGGCCTTTCTTGACGGGGGCTTTCTTGATACGCATTGCGTGTCATTAACACGCGCGTCGTAAGGTTACGACATGCGAATGCGTGTCATCTTCCTTTATGACAGGGCCTTCCTTGATACGCAATGCGTGTCGTAAATGCGCGTCGTAAATGCGCGTCGTAAATGAGCGTCGTAAATGCGCGTCGTCTATAGACGACGCGCAAAAGCGCGTCGTCTCTCTTTATGACAGGGCCTTCCTTGACGCGCATTTGCGCGTCGTCTGAGCCTTTTACGACGCGCAATGAGCGTCGTAAAAGGCTGTTTTTCTAGTAGTGACACCTGTTGTTCCAGATTCTTGATACTAGCTCTGGTTTTGTTATGAAATGCTTGGGTGCTCATAGAAAGACTCTTCACAATATTTTCTAAAGCCACACTGAAATTGATGGGTTGCTAATGTGAATTCTGGTTCTAAAAATTTTCCTACTAATAACTTTTTGTTGATTCAGATTATAAAAGTTGTGCTGATTCTGAGAATTTTGCTGAAAGCTCATCTGGTGAAAACCCAATGGTTGCTGAAATTCTTGTCTTGACTGGAAATTATTGTTTTGATAATAGTTTGGAGGCTGGTTATAAGTCTTCTGTTGCTAATATCCTCCGACAGCTTTGACTGGAGTAACATCCTCTTGAAATATTGGACACATATATGTTGAATGTTCAGTTTTTCAGCAGATACCACATTGTTTCTTTACAGTTGCTTTTTCTTTTGTCAGGTGCAGAACAGACTTTGTCAGTTCAGATATTTGAGACTTCAAATGAGCACTGCTAACTTCTTTGAAACCCTTTGGCTGATCCAGATACCATTCGTCTTCATTACCATAATGCTTCGACTCTATCGCCAGATTTTCGATTAACTCTCGGATTTCTGTTGGTGTCATATCACCTAAGGAACCACCGCTGGAAGCATTTATCAGATGTCGCTCCATGGGTGTCAGACCTTCACAAAAATAGTTGAATAACTGATAATCACTGATCCCATGTTAAGGGCACCGAACCAACAACTTTTTAAATCTCTCCCAGTAAGTGTCTAAAGCTTCACTTTTTTCCTTGCTTGATACCAAGGATTTCTCTTTTGAGACTTGAAACTCGCGTTTCTTGAAAATACATTTCTAAAAACACTTCGCGAGTCTGTCCAAGTGGTGATTGATTTGAATCAGATCTCGTACAACCATTCTCTTGAAGATTCTTAAACTGAAAATGGGAATGCCCCTAACTTTATCTGATCTTCAGTAAGAACATGGAACTTCATTCCTGAACAAACCATATAAAATTCCATTAGGAATTTAAGTAGGTCTTCGTTTTCTAGACCTTGGAATATCGGAAGAAGATGTATCAGCCCATATTTGAAAGCAATATCTAGAAACCACCCTCCATCAACCTTTGGATTTGTCATCATTATCTTAATCCCTTAGCAACCTAATCTTCATGTAAGTAATTTGGGATTTTCCTGGTTACCCTTCATCGTATGGTGTGTGTGTGTGTGTGTGTGTATATATATATATATATATATATATATATATATATATATATATATATATTCCACTTTGTTACATATAACACCTTTAAAATATAAGAAAATAACACATACATAAATTTCACAATAATAAGAAATAAGCTCTAATAAAATCTAAAAGAACAAAAATACTAATTACCATCAAATGGGCACGCGTTACATTTCTTATAATTTACCACCCTACTAGATAAAACTCTTAGATATACTACCACAACCATTGAATAATATTTTTTATATAGCTACTTCTAGGTCTTGATGACAATTAACTCCTCAAGAAGTAAAACATTAACATAAACGAAAATACCATCCTATAAAATCCAATGAGAACTATGATGATAACTCACTAAATCTAAATAAGAAGTTTATTCATTACTTTACTAGCGTAAAGTAAAACATACCTATAACATATCCAAATTAGTTGGATGCCATTCTCAAAGCAATATGTATCAATCAACCATACGTTTATAATGATAACATATCCATATTAGTTGGATGTAATCCCCAAAACCACATGCATCGATCAACCATATGTGAGGCAACCTAATAGCTCATCCAAAAAAACTAGCGATAAGCTAATCATTTCGCCATTACGTCTATCGGCGAACCTCCACATTGACGGAAGAAACTACCATACACCCACTACTAGGAATTTTAAATCCAATACCTCTATATATATATATATATATATATATATATATATATATATATATATATACATATATTCATAGTTACATAAATATATACATGCATACATACACACATACACACACATTCATACATACATACGTACATACATACATACATACATACATACATACATACATACATACATACATACATACATACATACATACATACATACATACATACATACATACGTACATACATACATACATACATACATACATACATTCATACATACATACATACATACATACATACATACATACATACATACTGTTAACATGTTTAACATCAGACTTTTCCCAAAATCACAAATCACAACATGAGGAGGTGAAAGATCAAGCCTTTGCCTTTCCACGATGATTTGAGGTACCTTAAACATAATCCAAAATTTTAAGCCCAAAGCTTAGGGAGTTCCCCTAAAATATAATAACAGCATGTAATGGATCCACAACTAACAGAATGGATTACCTCTGAGCCCACAATATAAGTCTGGCTATCCCCTAGGCCTTTAACGTATCTATGGCTTCCTCCTCGGCTTAATCAATCCTCATAATGAATACCACTAAGCCCTCAATACGAGTCTAACATGCCCTTCCCGGCCCTCAGCTTATATCTGGATTGCTCATGAGCCCTCGATATGTGTCTGTCATGCCCTCCCTGGCCCCCAGCTTATATCTGGTTTTCCCCAGGGTTTGTTGGCTAAGGCATAGAGCAGTACAACCTCAACGCAACCCACACAATATGTTGACATGTAACAAATAATATCATATATTGACAAACAAAGAATATCACAGGTAGTCCTACCAATCTACAATACTAGCATATCAAGACTAACATGCATATTTATTCCATACTCAACATATCAACAATATCAGGTTATCAAACCAATGGTCCGACCTTGGTGCCTTTCGATCCGAATGTATAGTAAGGAAGACTCACATCACACTGCTGAATCACACAGAAAGCCTCTGACTGCTAGCTCATTAAAATACCCGCAGAACACAACAAAATAATCATCCAATTAATAATTGGATTACAATCCTCGACTAATAATCCACACTTAGGGTAAATGGCCATTTTACCCTTTCCCTAGATAGGCTAAGACCTAGGTCCAAATCTTGATCTAAAAAGTCCCAAAATAACAAATCACTCAAGGCCCATAATTGGCCCGACTTTCTAAATTGGGCCCAACTCATAATTGGGCCTTACTCCAAGTTCCAAAACTTCACTTAGCCCAAAACACTCATTATCAGATGGACCAATAAGGGCCCAAGCATCCAAGCCCTTAAGGTGGCCCAAAGCTTGAAGCCTAAACTTGAAAACCCAACAGGCTAAGTACGTAGGGTATACCCAGTTGTACGCTCAACATACTCTGTGTTGACCCGAAATCGCGCCTTTGACCACCTATGCCCAATGTATGCCTTGGTACGCCCAGAGTACGCGGTGGCCATGCAAGCCTTTATTTAAGAGCTTATCCTATTCAGTCTAATGTCCAAATTTCAGATCCAGGTCCAAAGAGGTGTTCCAAACCATAAGGTTTCCAACTTTATGGTTGTGAATGTCTTAATAGGGCCCAACACCTAGATTCTAGTTTGTCTTAACGACTAAGGACCTCATGCATGCACCAAAAGAGCCAAGATAGCATTTTTATGACTTATTGCATCTTATTTCTTTAGAAAGGACGGATCCTTTGGTCTTAGAGTAGCACATACTCATTAACACCAAGAAAAGGGACTAAGAACAAATAATTTCCGCATGGAAAGATATAAAAGAAAACAAAGCAATATTAAAGCTTTAGACCTGCTGGAGCTTCTCAAGAAGGTAAGAATCCTAGAATCCACTAGCTGCTTCCTCACCAAGGTTTCTCCAAGAATCTTCTTCTTCCTCTAACACACCAAAAAGCACACACTTGAGCTCCAAAATGCACACTCAAAGATTTGGTTTTGCAAAAACGTCCCAAGGGAGTGGAGGCTGAAAGGTGGAAAGGAAATGAGCCAATATGATGCTTAGATACCCTTCAAACCCTAAAATTTAGGGTGTCCTCCTGACGTAAGTAAGCCTAGCATACATGAGTGTACGCCCAACGTACTAGGGCGCGCCCTAATATGCTCAACATACACATGTGTACGCTTAGCGTACTCCTCCGGCTCGTATTTATAAAATGCCACTAGGGCATCAAGGCATAATTTTTGGACTTAAGGATCAATTTGACTTATAATTTAAACCAAGGGATGAATTTGAAAATACCTGAAAACCAGGGTGTTACAACTCTTTCCCACTTGAACTAGTCTTCGTCCTCGAAGTCTACTACATAGAACAAATCTGAATAATGCTCCCGCATCTTAGCCTCCTGCTCCAAGGTCCACTCGGAGCCCCTCCGGTGCTGCCATCGTTCCTTTACTAAAGGTAATTCCTTGCTATGCAAGACCTTTACTTTCCTCTCCAGTATAGCTACAGGTCTCTCAACATAGTTCAAGCGCTCATCAACCTAAATATCATCCAAGGAAACCACCACATCCTCATCCAATATGCACTTTCGCAACTGCGAAACATGGAAAGTGCTTTGAATTTGACTGAGCTCCTCAAGAAGATCCAATATGTAAGCGACCTTGCCAAACCTGGCGATAATTTAGAATGACCCGATATATCGGGGCCCTAATTTCCCCCTTTTCCTGAGGTGAATCATACCTTTCCAAGGTGAGACCTTCTATGTCGCTGACCTGAAACTCCAACTTGGATCAGCGTCGGTCGACATAGCTCTTCTGACGACTCTGAGCAGTCTGCAATCTCTGCCAGATCTACTGAATCAACTCTGTAGTCTAAAGGACCACCTCATTCCGCCCCATAACCCTATGACCAACCTCTCCCCAACAAATCGGGGTACGACATCTCCGCCCACACAAGAGCTCAAAAGGCAGAGCACCAATGCTGGAGTGAAAATTGTTGTAGGAGAACTCCAGAAGATGTAGGTAGGATTCCCAGCTCCCACCAAAATCAATGAAATAAGCCCACATTATATCCTCAAGGGTTTGTATCGTCCGCTCACTCTGGCCGTTGGTCTGTGGATGATAAGTTGTACTAAAGTGCAACCTCGTGCCTAGTTCCTCATGGAACTTCTACCAAAAATGGGAGGTGAACCGATCATCACGGTCTAAAACAATGGAGACCGGAACCCCATAGCGAGCAACGATCTTGCGAATATACACATCAGCCAACCATTCGGCCGAAGAACTCTCCCGAATCGACAGGAAGTGGGCACTCTTGGACAATAGATCCATGATGACCCAAATAGCATCGAAGCCCTTTGTCGTCTTCGGCAACTTGGTGATGAAATCCTTCGAAATCTACTCCCATTTCTACATGGGAACCTCCAGAGGCTACAGCTTGCCATGTGGCCTCTAATGCTCGGCCTTGACCATCCTGCAGGTCAAGTACATCTCCACGTACCAGGCTATCTCCATCTTTATACATGGCCACCAATAGCTTAATCTTAGATCCCGATACATCTTGGTGGCCCCCGAATGGATAGAAAAACGAGACTTATGAGCCTCCTCCAACACAATTTGCCTGACCCCACTAGACATAGGAACACATACTCAACCACAACGGGTCAACAATCCATGACTATCCGGAACGAATATGGCGATCTCACCCCTGATCCTCTCTACCTTCGAGTTCTTTTCTCGAACACCCTCGCCCTAAGCCTCCATAATCTATCCCAAAAGCGGAGAATCCGTTGATATCCTCAAACACGATAACCCAACTGAAGACCCATCCGACTTGCGGTTTAAAGCATCCGCCACCACGTTCTCTTTACCTTGATGGTAAAGGATCTCCTAGTCATAATCCTTGACTACGTCCAGCCACTTGTGCTGCCTCATGTTCAGGTTCGGCTGATCCAGAATATGTCTCAAACTCTTAAGGTCTGTGTAGATAGTACAGTGGACGCCATAAAGATAATGCCTCCAAATCTTGAGGGAAAAAACCACTGCCCCAAATTCAAGATCATGCGTAGGATACCTCGTCTCATGCGGCTTCAGCTGTCATGAAGCATATGCTATCACCTGTCCTTTCTGCTTGAGGACCGCCCCCAAGCCACTCATGGAAGCATCACAGAATACCACGAAATCATCAATTCGCTACGGGAGGGTCAAAAACGGGGCCTCACATAATCCGTACTGAAGGGTCTCAAATGTCATCTGCTGCTCAGGGACCCATCGGAAATCCACCACCTTCCTCGTCAGACGAGTGAAGGGTACTGCAATCTTACTGAAATCCTGAATGAATCTCCAATAGTACCCTGCCAACCCCAAGAAAATCCTGATATCCGAAGGATATTTTGGAACCTCCCACTGCATCACCGCCTCGATCTTGGCCAGATTGACCAATATCCCGTCCTGGTTAACGAGGTGTCCAAGGAATTGAACCTCTTGTAACCAAAACTCGCACTTTGAGAACTTAGCATTAAGTCGTTCTCGCCTCAAAACCCCCAGAAGCTCATGAAGATGCACCTCATGCTCTTCTCTGGTCTTGGAATATACCAAGATATCATTAATATATACAATAACTGATCAATCGAGCATCGACCTACATACTCGATTCATCAAATCAAGAAATACTGCAGGCGCATTGGTGAGCCCAAATGACATTACCACGAACTCGATTCATCCTTGACAACCGGGACCTCTTAGACTGAAATTTGATCCCCAACATGCGTATCCACTACATAATCCAAATAACCCATACACCCATGTTGAATATACTGTCGAGCTCTGGCTGCCGAGCAAAACCCTAAACCCATCATGTTGCCCTTTCCATAGATAACCAGTTCTCCCCCACTTGGGGTTCAAACTAACACGCGTTGGTCCTCACAATCAATCATAGCACCGAACCGGCTCAGGCAATCCATACCCAGAATCACACAAACATCCCCCATGGGGATAGGGATCAAATCGATTGAATAAGGCACCCCAAAGATCTCCAGAACGCAACCCTGATATACTGATGATGCAAAAACCCCCATGCGCGTTAGCGACATAAACTCGCAACGGACACTCTAACTCCCCAATAAGCATATCAAACTATCTGATAAACGATCTAGATACAAAAGACTGACACACACCCGAGTCAAACAACACTAGAGCAAGCAAAGAGCTCACTAGAAAAGTACCTAACAGAGGCACACAATTAAGCATAACATAAAACATAATCAAAAGTATAACGGATAGAAACATACCAGTCACAACATCTGGAGCTACTCTATCCTCATCGACAGTAAGCTGGAAAGTGCGACCTCGATCCCTCGGGGGCTCCGCCCTACCCTGACTCCCATTAGTGATCCTCAAAGTAGCCGGCGCTGGAGCCTGCACCGACCTAGCAGCCAAATATAGGCAGTTAGACTTCACATGGCCAACCTAGTCACAATGATAACAATTCATGGAACTGAGTGTTAGGGCCTGATGGGAGCAATCTCTCGCCATATGGCCCTGCCAACCACAATTGTAGCAGCCAGATGATGATCGGCAAGCACCCTCATGCACCATGTCGCACTTCCCTCAAGTACAACCCTTCCAGCCCCATATCAGACATCAGCGGTCTTATACCACTTTGACGCAGGCTTCAAATGCGTCGGGTCCGACCTCTGCTCCCTCTTCTACAACTCAATCTCAATCACGCCTCTTGGCAACCTCCTGCATCTCCAAACAATGTACCATAACACTGAGTAGAAACAAACTGTCTGATATTCGTCTTGAGCATGCTCAAGTAACGGGTCATCTGAGCCTTCTCAGATGCAACAAACATAGGACAAAACATAGCCCTCTCCATGAACATCTTGGTGATCTCTTTCAATGTCTTAGAACCCTGCCTCAAATCCAGGTACTCCTGGGCCAACCTTTCTTGGTCCTCTAATAGCACATATCATGAGCAGAACATCTCAGAGAACTGCTCACAAGACACAATAGCTCTCTCCTCAGTAGAGTATGAACTAGTAGCAAGCCTCTACCAATCCTTTGCTCCAGTCCTGAGAAGGTTCAGAGCGCACCTTACCTTCTGGTCAGCTAGACAAGAGGTGAAGAAATATCCCTCCACATCAAATAGCCACCTTATGGCGATGATTGAATCCTGCAAACCATTGAAATTCGGGGGATTTGTATTGTTGATGTCCCGATACTAAAAAACCCGAACTGATCCAACCCCTACAACCACAACGGCTGCAGTGGCTGCATCAGCAGCAATCTTAGACAAAGCATCATAGCGTTCATCAAACTACTCAATCATGGTGGCCTTGATAAACCCAAATATCTCTGGTAATTGAGCTAGGAAAAAAGCAACAAACTCCTCCTATAGTATCTCCCTAATCCTGTCATCCAACGCAGTTGACTCACCATGGCAGCCAACTTCTGATCCTGAACCGGATCCTGCCTCAACTCGACGCGTAGTCCACATACTGAAAATAAACGAGGAGGATATCATGTAACAAGCATATCGTAATGGGGAACCAACTCCCAATAAATCCCTAGGGGTTGTGACTTCCTTTCTACACGTACGTGTCCTGTGTTTTCGGTAGTACGGGACCATACTACCTTCCACACCAACCCGTAATTGTCTCAGAGGATCATCTCAACGCCCTAAAAATACTCGCTAGCATACTCATACACTCAATCATCACACCCTAGAGGAAGGCTATATGTCTCAAAACTGGCCGGCTGACCCCACACAACTCATCCATGAAACTTCCACCAACCCTACAACACTCGTGTATGCTAGCCATACATAACACTGGACCCTAGAGACAATCAAATATATGATCCTACCATAAGCCCTTCATCAAACTAGAACATGAAATAAGGCTAGACCAAACATTCTCAGGCTATAAAATCTTAGTTATGCATGACCATGATGCATACACTAAGCAACGACAGTAATAATGTCAGTTTAATTAGAGAAGAACCCTAGGATATTAGGCATCATATAATCAGGTAATTATATCATCCAAGGTCCTGAAGATCCGTAACCTATCACTAGCATGCTTTTCTAACATATCACAATATCAAA
Source organism: Lactuca sativa (assembly GCF_002870075.4). Taxonomy (NCBI): domain Eukaryota; kingdom Viridiplantae; phylum Streptophyta; class Magnoliopsida; order Asterales; family Asteraceae; genus Lactuca; species Lactuca sativa. Next base: position 167,213,371 of record NC_056626.2, on the reverse strand, counting down.
TAACAGTATGGTATTTTGGGGTTTACTTACTGGCTCTAGTTGATCGTATACATCGTATCCTCCTTGATTATTTTGAAAACCATTTGAAAAAAAATCGCTTCCTTAGTTTGAGACTAGATTCACATGAGTGTTCCTCCAATTCACTCAAGCCAAGGCTTTGATACCAACTTGTAACATCCATAAAATTTCATAAAAATTTAAACTTTTTCAACCAACCAAAAATTCATAAATGTATATATTGTAGTTTCCAAAACATGTTTAACATCAGAGTTTCCCAAAATCACAAAACACAACATGAGGAGGTGCACGATCAAGCCTTTGCCATCCCACGATCATCTGAGGTACCTGAAACATAATCTAAAACAGTAAGCCCAAAGCTTAGTGAGTTCCCCCAAAATATCAATACATAAACAAATAGCTTAAATATAATAACAGCAAGCAATGGGCCCACAACTAAAAGAATGGATTAACCCTGAGCCCACATCATAACTCTAGCTTGCCCCTTAGGCCCACAACTTATGTCTGGTTTGCTCCTCGGCCTGATCAGACCTCAGACTGAATACCACTAAGCCCTCAATACAAGTCTGGCATGCCCTTCCCGACCCTCAGCTCATATATGGAATGCTTATGAGCCCTCAGTATGAGTCTGGCATGCCATCCTCAGTATGAGTCTGGTTTGCTCTAGGGTTTTTTTGGCTACATCACGGTTATGGGTTTTGAGCATTCTAACACTCCTATGGTGTACATGCAACCCTAGAAACCTTGGATATATCTTTTCTCTAATATCCATGCAAATTTGATTTTTCCAAGGTTCACATCCTAACTAGCATGGCATGGGGTACTTGTAATATAAAAACTAGTAAAATGGCATACCTTTTTTGTAGCTTGGATTCCTTAAGACCTTGTAAGCCTAGCACCCCAAACGTGATGCCTCAAATGTTTCACATAACACCACAACTCTTGGAATAACTTGAGAGAATAACACTTTCACTAAAACGCCTAGCCCTCTTTGTTCTTGTCTTAGTGGCCGATTTTGCTCCATATGAGGTTCCTTATATAGTGTGTCACATGTAGGGTTACATCATGTAAACCCAATGGGTCCTAGCCCAATCTAGTGAATCATGAAATAAAGCCCACTATACAAGAATGAATGATTTACAAATCAATCCCCATATATTTAATTAGTCTCCTTTTGATCACAAAATTAATTCTTGATCAATACTAATTAAATAATATGATTTCATATTAATATATTAGAACTTATAAGATATTAACAAACTGTAAGTGTCATTTTCTCATTTTTTCTATCTAATTGTTATAATTTCATGCAACCCAAATAGACCATGCCAAGACGGGTCAAGTACATACTAAATATAGTTATGGACTTAGACACCTTATCCAACAGTCTCCTACTTGGATAAGTCTAATAACTATTGTTATAGGTATGACTTAAGGAACTGACCAGCAATCGTAGCTCTTTCAGAGTCTCGCGAAACTAAGATGATGATGCGTTATTCAAGATAAGTGATCATATAATCCTCTGTTCTAGATATCGGCCAGACAAATACATGGAACAATGTCGTACTTATTGTCCAGCAGTTTGTTTCCCGATTTCCGATTTGTTTGACATATAACTAAACTGAACACATCAATTTGGTTCTGAACAGGCCCGGTACATAGGTCAAAACAAAATCATCGAGGGTCCCAAATATCACTTCTAATCCTCCAAGGACTAGAAGGAACATATAAACTTCGACTCATATGCTTTTACTAACTACTTGTTGAATGATACACAAAAGCACATTTTATAACATCGAGTTACTGATGCGTTTTCGTACAATCAATGCACAACCAACTCATAATCAACAACTCATATCTCTAGGCTTGAAGACTTATATGATATTACCGTCTCATGATGACTCGAGATAAATTCCATGAAGGAATACAAGTGAGCGTGGGTTGAATTCAATACTGAGAACTTATGAGCACTGATGAATGTTGTAGCAACTTTTGCTATGTCTAACATCTTAGACATATACAAGCCCAATTCATGACAGTCTTGATTCATACATACTTCCAACATATGACTGATTGTGGAGAGTTTGAATAAAGTAATTATTCTGGAAGTCAAAACATGCAAAATTTAAACAATGGTAAACAATTGACACAAGATAGTAACACTTTACTTATAAATAAACAACAACTTTTATTTAATCATCAAATGTCAATTACATTTTACAAGTTTTAGAAATAGCTATCTAATCTATAAAACTAATATCATCCTTCAACCCGATGTGCCTCGCATGTTGCAAATGCTTAACCCTACACAGTCCCTTCGTGAGGGGATCTGTTGGGTTCTCATCCGATGATACCCTCTTTACCACAATGAGTCATTCTTCTATCCGATGTCTAATGAAGTGGTATTTTCTGTCGATGTGTTTGGATCTACCGTGATCCCTTGGTTCCTTGGCCAAGGAAACTGCACCCTCATTATCACAGAAAATCTCCATAGGCTCCTTAATAGTTGGTACAAATCCAAGGTCTCCAATGAAGTTCTTTTGCCATATAGTCTCCTTTGTTGCCTCGCTTGCTGCTATATACTCTGATTCGCATGTTGAATCAGCTACTGTATCTTGCTTGGAACTCTTCCAAGTAATTTCTCCTCCATTTAGAGTAAAGACCCAACCCGACTAAGAGCGGAAATTATCCTCATCAGTCTGGAAGCTAGCATCACTATATCCACTACTCTCAAGTCATCATTCCTACCAAGGGTAAGGCCCCAACCCCTAGTCCTTCATAGGTACTTGAGAATATTCTTCACCGTAGTCCAGGGAGACTTGCTCGGATTCCCTTGATATCTGCTGACCATGCTCAAAGCATAGGCAACATCAGTGCGAGTAATAGTCATAGCATACATGATCGAGCATACAACATAAGCATACAGTACCCGAATCATCTCAGCTATCTCAGCCTCTGAGTCTTACACAGTTTAGCGTTACTCTGGATTGGTAAATCACCTTTCTTGTAATCCTGCATACTGAACCTTTTCAGCACCTTACCCAAGTAGGTACTTTGACTAAGTCCAATTATACTCTTACTCCTTTCTCTCAATATCCTTATGCCTAGGATATAGGCAGTTTCTCCAAGGTCCTTCATAGTGAAACACTTCCCAAGCCAGGACTTAACCTCCTGCAAGGTTGGAATGTCATTTCCTATGATTAGTATATCATCCACATAGAATACCAAAAGGATAACTAGACTCCCACTAGCCTTAACATATACACAGGACTCATCTTCGCTCCTCGAAAAACCAAACTCTTTGACATTCTCATCGAAACAAAGATTCCATCTGCGAGATGCTTGTTTCAATCCATAGATGGATTTCTCAAGCTTACATACTCTTTTAGGGTACTTTGCATCGACAAATCCCTCTGGCTGACTCATGTAAACATCCTCAGCGACTTTCCATTAAGGAAACCGGTTTTGACATCCATTTGCCATATTTCATAATCATGAAACGCAGCTGTGGCTAACATAACCCTAATAGACTTAATCTTTTCTACTGGTGAGAAGGTCTCATCATAGTCAATTTCTGGAGTTTGAGTAAAGCCCTTTGCAACCAATTGCGCTTTATAAGTGTGTACATTCCCATCCATGTCAGTCTTCTTCTTTAAGATCCACTTGCACCCGACCATCTTACGACTCGGTACATTGTCAGCCAAGTTCCAAACTTGATTATCATACAAGGAATGAATCTCGCTGTCCATGGCCTCTTTCCATTTGGCGGACTCAGGGCCTGCCATGGCTTCCTTAAAGTTTTTAGGCTCATCCAAATTTACCAATTTTCGATCACTGATAAATTCATCACCTTCCGCAGTAATATGAAAACCATAGTAATGCTCAGGTGGATTCCTAACTTTTGTTGAACGCCTCATAGGTACGGACTCATCAACATGATTTTCCTCCTCAGGTTTATTGCTAGGGTTTGAGGTTCCTTCACTGCTTGACTCTTGAAGTTCTTCAAGGTCAATTTGCCTCCCACTATTTCCTTGGCTAATAAATTCTCTCTCTCGAAATACCCCTCTCCTTGCTACAAAGGCCACATTCTCACTGGGTCTGTAGAAGAGGTAACCAAAAGAATTCTATGGGTAGCCGATGAAAATACAATGCTCACTTCGAGGTTTGAGCTTGTCCTGAGTCTCACGCCTCACGAAAGCCTCGCAACCCCAAATCTTGATGTGGTCTAAATTGGTAACTTTCCCAGTCCACATCTCGGGAGGTGTTTTGGCAACCTTCTTGGTAGGGACAAAATTTAGGATATGGGTGGCAGTCTCTAAGGCATACCCCTAGAATGAGATTGGTAACGAAGCTCGACTCATCATGGAACGAACCATGTCAAACAAAGTTCGATTGCACCTCTCAGCCACACCATTAAGTTTTGGTGTTCTGGGAGGTGTTAATTGTGAAACAATTCCACATTCCTTAAGATAGTCAAGGAACTTTGTACTCAGATACTCTCCTCCTCGATCGGATCGGAGCATCTTAATGTTCCTGCCCAGCTGATTCTCCACTTCTTCTTTAAACTCTTTGAAATTTCAAAGGTTTCTGACTTATGCTTGATCAAGTAGAAATATCCATATCTATTGTAATCATCAGTAAAAGTCACATAGAAGCGGTTAGCATCCCTTGTGGCGGTTCTGAAGGGTCCACACACATTTGTGTGTATGAGGTCCAACAAACCTTCACCCCTAGCACAAGTACCAGTGAAGGGTGAATTTGTCATTTTTCCAAGCAAACAAGACTCGCAACTATCATCTGACCTTAAGTCAAATGACTCCAAGACTCCAACCTTCTGGAGTTGGCCAATGTGCTTCTTGTTAACATGTCCAAGACGACAATGCCACAAGGACGCTTTATCCAAATTAGTGGAAGAATCGATATGCAATACATTATTTCCTAAGTTATCTACAACCGACACAGTTTCACATACACCATCACAAGGTAATGCTTTAAAATAAATAACATTATTATAAAAAGAATTAATACCACCACATTCATTATCAAATGAAAAAGTAAATCCTTGTTTGTACAAACCATGAAAAGAAATAATATTTCTCGCCATTTTAGACGAGTTACAACACTTATTCAAATCTAACAGTAACCCACTACTTAGCAACAAAGAATAAACTCCAATCTTGGTGACAGGTGAAGCTTTCCTATTCCCCGTGATCAAGTTTATCTTTCCGTGCTCCACATCCTCACTTCTTCTTAGGCCCTGCAAATCAGAACATATATGAATACGGCAACATGTATCAAGAAACCAAGAAGTAGTATGTGGAGAGTTATTAGACAATATAGTGTAAATACCTGCATGGCTAGGCTTGACCTTCCCATCCTTAATATCTTGCAGGTACTTGGGGCAGTTTCGTTTCTAGTGCCCCTTTTCCTAACAATAGAAGCATTGAGCTTCCTTTTGGTTGGAAGAAGGAGTGACAGAACCAACTTTGGTTCCACTTGAAGAGGAGCCATCAAGATACTTTCCCTTAGTACCCTTCGAAGGGGTCTTCCTCCTTTTCCCTCTACTTTTCTCGATTGCCAAAACAGGGGTGGTGTTGGGAGCAGGAGTAGTAACAACCGATTTACCTTTGAGACCGGTTTTGGCGGTCTTCAAAAGTCCTTGAAGCTTGCTGAGCGTGACCTCCTCCTTGTTCATATGATAGGTCATTCGGAACTGATCATAACAAGTAGGTAAGGAGTGCAGTATGATATCAATAGCCAACTCCTTAGGGAAGTTCACATTCAACTTCAGCAAATGGTCCATAAACCTTTGCATTTTTTGCATGTGGACCGTGATGGATTCACCATCCTTCATTCGAGTTGTTTTCATGGAAGAGATGATTTCATACCTCTCTTGACGAGCACTCTGATGGTACCGGTCCATCAGGTCCATGTGCATCTCAAAAGGTTAAAAGTCCTCATAAGACTTCTGGAGTTCAGTTGTCATTATGGCCAACATGTTACATGCCACTTTGGTAGTATCTCTCTCATGTGCCCTAAAGTCAGCGATCTCCTCTGGAGTAGCAGTAGACTCATCAATTTCTTTCATCTCCTTTTCGAGGACATATTCCTTGTCCTCGTACCGCGTGACCAGCCTGATGTTCCTGATCCAATCATTAAAGTTTGAACCATCAAAGATGACTCTCCCACAAAGGTTCATGAGAGAGAAGGAGCCGGTAGGGTTTGAGCCAGAAACAGTATTGTTGGAAGACATCTGAAAAGAAGAAAGACAAGCTTAGATTAGATATAGAATCCTTAATAAGACACCCAATTATAATATTAAGGCTAGGAACCAACACAATACTTGATAATTTGGAAGAGGGATGTCGTAATCCAAGCTATAAAATATTTGAAGGTAGGCGAATGACGATTCACCAATTTCCACCATCAAAAACGAAATAAATTATTAGGTTTTAATTGGATTGAAACTCCTATATTCTTTTGACACTCATTGAACTTTTCAATGACATGTTTAAATCTCGATTGTGCCCTCTCAAGTTTGTGACTGGGATGTCGAGGATCACAAACAAGGTGTGAATAACCATGCAAATTTACTTGGTACCCTTAATCTTTATCACTTAATTAATGTGTTGGTTACCTACACACGCTCCACCGATCTATGATATACATTAAGTCACCCTATGCCACTCTTACTAGTCCATGTTAGTGTGTCGGTTACCCACACACGCTCCACCAACGACTTGGTAAGGTAGAAAGTGTAATTTCATGGGATAGCACCAGATTCACATTTTCCTAAATTAACTAATATTGGGAATTAAAAAAAGTTTAGTTACTTTATATTTATCATTATACGTTTAATGAGAATTATAGTCCTTGTCCTACCTATTCGGGAAACAACCCTCCACCAGTCAAGGAAGCGGTGGGTGAGAGTGGACACCCATTAAGCTGCCATTTTATAGGCAACAACTTTATACCCCCCTTATAGACCGGCTTCGTGAATGAGGCCTACTAACGGTAAAACTAACTTGTTCTTATATATATATATATATATATATATATATATATATATATATATATATATATATATATATATATATATATATATATATATAAACTTATAATACTATAAAGTATTAGGGTTGAATTTTAACTTTTAAAACTCTAAGGTTTGGAATTAAAGTTTTCTGACGTGACTTTACAAATTCCAAAACTTGTGGGCAAGTTTTGAAACGCTTCAAAACTTTTCAACTTCATAACTTATGTGTTTAATGGTCTATTAAAACGAAGATTCTTCACTTTATATAGCATATGGTTCTTTAATGACTCTTTAAAGAAATGATTTTGGTGATCCATAACTTGAGAACAAATTATGGATTCCATCAATAACATTTAGATCAAGAATTACATCATCAACCAATTTGCAAATAATTCATATGATCTACCAAAACTCATCAGCATGAACATTCATATCAACAATTTCAAGAATCATACAAACACATATAAAACTTGAAAATTTGATAATAACCATTGAAAATGGATTAGCATAATCTTTACACTATCTAAAATAGGTTTTATAAGTCCAAAAAAGATTAGGGTAATGATTCTAGTCTATTTCCAACAGCAAATCTCGAAATTCTGCATAAAGGGCCTCGTACTCATCGAGTGCAAGAGCCTACTCGACGAGTAGGATGAATGTCCTCTTGGACTCGTCGAGCCCCCCCATGGACTCGGCCAGTCCACTGAACAGTGAACATAATTTCGACTTTTCCAAGCAGTTTGCATCAAATACAAAGAAAACAAGCCTAGGCTCTGATACCACTTATGGGCTTTGAGCATTCTAGCAATCCTATGGTGTACATGCAACCCTAGAAACCTTGGATCTATGTTTTCTCTAATATTAATGCAAATTGGATTTTTCCAAGGTTCTCATCCTAACTAGCATGGCATAGGGTACTTGTAATATAAAAACTAGTAGAATGACATACCTTTCTTGTAACTTGGATTTCTTAAGACCTTGTGAACTTAGCACCGCAAATGTGATGCCTCAAATGTTTCACATAACACCTTAACTCTTGGAATAACTTGACAGAAGAACACTTTCACTCAAAAACCGGCTAGCCCTCTTTGTTCTTGTCTTAGTGCCCAATTTTTCTCCATATGAGGTTCCTTATATAGTCTGTCACATGTAGGGTTACATCATGTAAACCCTAATGTGCATGGGTTTTCATTTCCCCCATGATCCATGCGTCTTAATGTGACAACCCAAATTTTTTTTTGCTTTAAAAGCTTAGTCAGTCAACTCAATTGAGTGTCAGACTCATTTCTAATGAGTTCTAGCCTTGTTAAAGGTCATTCTTAGGCGTTTTAGCCTAGTACACTTACATAATAAGTGTTTGGACGTATCAATTGATGTTCTAAACCAACAATCGAACCGTAAACCTCTTCAAAAAGAGTTTACGGTCAAGACCCATGAGTTTACGGTCAGGGTGACCGTAAACTTCCCCTATATATATGGGAACACTTCATTCTTCTCATTCTTTCCTTCCTTGGCCGAAAATTCTTCAAATCCTCTCAAGTATCATCGACTTTTCATCCTAAATCTTCCAAAAAGTAAGTGATTCTTCCTTTGATTTGTTGATACATCTCATATTCTAGTAACACCCTTATGATTCATCCATGAAAAGATCCTTTTCTTCTAGATCTTCATAATCTTCAACTTTCACCAAGAACACACACTAGTGTTGTTGGGCCGTTAACTCCTCTTCAAGCTTCCAAATTGTAAGTATCCTTCCATATACCTTAGAAACTCTGATTATGCACCAAGAAACAACCGTTTTGCATGATTTTCTAGGAGTTTACGGTTGTAAATTCCTAGACCGTAAGCACCATAGACCGTAAACACCATAGACAGTAAACACCATAGACCGTAAACACCCTAGACCGTAAAACCTCTAGGATCGTAAGCTCTATGACTGTGAACTCAGTGGCCGTAAACTCCCTTTTGTCAATCACATGTGATTCAACACTTCATTTCAAGTGTTTCCTTGTCCCTAAGGTTGTTTCCTTGCATTTGGTTGCTTCAAAACACTATATTTATGTCAATATATGCCATTATATGTCATTTAATATTTATTAAGTCTCGGGACTTCATTCGTGGAACTTCTCATCCTTACACGTGTATTCTTTGAATCACCCACATCAGGTGAGTTCATACCCCGTAATCAATCTTTTAATCTGTTTTAAATGCTTTTAGGGGGGGGAATACAAGTTGAACACAATGATAATTGTGTAAATTTTCATTATAAACATCTTTCAAAAGATGGCTTATGTCTTTTATAAGTGATCAAAACATTTCAAAACCCTTTTTAAAGTTTGGTTACCTTATAGTTTACAAAACTCCATTTTAAAAGTACAAGCATAACTTAGTAGTAAAATGAGTCTTTCCTTCAAGTCAGTATCAGTTCGCGTAAACATACTAGTAAACTATAATTGGAATAGTTTAGGGGTCCAGTTCAAACAATAACTAGTATAGAGAAGAACATACTATAAGAAGTACATGGATGAACAAACTATAACAAGTACAGGGAGGAACATACTATAACAAGTACAGGGAGGAATATACTATAACAATAATAGACAATCAAATCAAGTGTTACACACTTATACAATGTCCCTAGAAATCTAGGAAGACATTGTATCCCTTTCTCATTGTTTGTAATAAATTAGGGTATTAATATATCTTTCCGGGTTTGCATTAACACTAGTACGATTACACGTACTTGGGTTAGCAGGCACGAGGTGATAAAATATAATAATATATCTTTTCGGGTTTGCGTTAACCATAGCACGATTACACATACCAGGGTTAGCAGGCACGAGGTGATAGTTATATCCAACCTAAGTTATTTATAAAAGGGTACATCAGCAAAGTACCCGACGATAATAAATAAGACACATAACTTATTCGTAACTTGAACATTTCGTAGAAAGGAACCATAATGCTAACCTCATGACTCCTTAATGTATACATCAATGAATATATATTAATGAGATTCAACAGGTAATAGGATGTGTGCTTTCCGCTACATTTCCTATTCCTTGTTTGGTTTTGGGCTTAGAGCGGATTCACCCAGCCTATTATCCATTGGATCTTAGTTTTATATATGTTCTGTATACATTAAGTCATCATAAGGGGTATTAGGTATGGGTCAGGTTATAGGACACTAATTCAATGCACATTTTTCTAGTACAAAACATACTTTTCAAATAGAACATTTGGTGTACAAAACTAGAAACTTACCAGTAAAGGGTTTAATCCATTTTATTAAACCAGTATAACTTAAAGGACCTTAGGTGATTAATTATATAATACCTTAGCTTATACATCAAGGTTGTATATAATTAATACCCGATAGATAGTTAGATGTGTGTCTTCTGCCTCATTTCCTGTTCCTTGTTTGGTTATGGGCTTAGGGCAGATTCACAAAATTAACTATCTATTCGTTATTAGATTATATATAGCTAGTATAACCTAAGGATTATAGGAGAAATCACTGTGGTTGCTATTTTATTATAAGAAATAAGGGTTTTATTAAAAGAATCTTTTCATCAAATATAAAGGAACTATTGCAATTAACTCTGTGAGTACCAAGTAAATACACCAGGGTTATATACAAAATGATCAAACAACCAATGGGATGTGTGCCATCCGCCTTATTTCCTGTTCCTTGTTTGGTTGTGGGCTTAGGACATATACATACAATCGATTCTTTGTTTACTCTGAGTTTTATATAACTTGTATCCATTTAGTACTCATAGAAAGGATTGTAGAGTTATTCTTACTTATCTTTCATCAAAGCAGGAAATATATGATTTTCTGGAGGAACAGGCGAACTTTTCTAAACAAAACTTACAACTTACTACATCTTACTACAACTTTCTACAACTTACTACATCTTACTAGAACTTTCTACAACTTACTTACATCACTAAAATCTTATGAACTCACCAGCTTAATTGCTGATCAACTCTTTCAAAATAACTTGTATTCTCAGGAAACTAGTAGATAGGTACTCGCGCTGAGAATTCAGTAGATGGAGCAGTATAGCTCTAAGTCTTGTTTTGTTATTTACATATGTATTCTATGTTTTGTGAACACATATATTGTAAACACTTTCTTCCTAATGAAATGGTTGTTCATTACTTTGATTACTATGATGCATGTCTTGTGATACTAAACATGACGTCTTCCACCCTTGAACGTTTCCGCCGTTCCGGTTTTGGGGTGTGACAGATTGGTATTACAGCATTGTTTATAGTGAACTAAGTATATCAACCGATAAAAGATATACATCTATAAATACAATGGGGCCTAAGTGCTCTGGATAATAATATATTTTAAGAAAATAATGAGAAGTTATAAAAATATACCTACTTGCTTATACATGTATACATACTAGAACAAGTATCACAAGAAGAATAGAACATAAGTATTTAAAGGTTGAATACTGCAGTCAAACCTCGGCAGTTATGTAATCGTATATGGGATCAATATAGCCTGATCAACTATATTCATTTGAGATGCGACCGACATGTGCTTGGGAGTGATGTGGTGTTGTAACGGTGTTAAAACTTACCTAGCTCTATACAAGAGATTTCTATATCTGAACATGAAAGTTAGAATACTATAGGAGTATTCTATGACACTATAACACGATAACAAGTTTGAAACATACTAAGTACATTACATTAAAATACTATAGGAGTATTTTAGGCACTATATAAATAACTTATGTGATAACCTAAAAGACCCTTACGGATAGGTCTATAATATTGCAATGTATACTTCCAAGGTTTTATATAATTGAGATTTTATAGACTTAGAATTTGTGATATACGCTTCATTACCTGTTCCTTGTTTGGTTGTGGTTTTGGAGTAGGATCACTTATTCGAAGGTCTATTTAATTTTGAATTATATACAATTTGTATACATTGTACAATTATAGAAGGACTCTATAAGGATCACCCCATAAAGTTACCCTAAATCTCATAGATTCTTTAGACACATCCGTTCTCACACTACAAACCTAGATACATGTAACCACTCCTTCATAGTAGTCAGCAGAAGAGCAAGTTCAAGACGAAGTTCCAAATAGAGATCATCCGAAGTAACCAAAACTAGAACAAGAACTATGGGAGCTCAAGATGGTCGACTAAGACATAGTGGCCTACACTGACAGGTTTAGCGACCTGGAATCACTGTGCCCCAGGATGGTTACCCCGGAGAGCAAGAAGACCTGACATCACTGTGCCCCGAGATGGTTACATGGGATGCTCTACCTTCCTTCCTTTGGGGTTAAGGAATAGTATTCCTATCTATGCTCTAAGTAGCACGTTCCTATGTAATTACCCCTGTACTATATGTACTTTTTCACAGGCCTTCGTTCTGTCAAAACTTTTCTACTTCGGATATGATGTAAGACCTACTCCAAGGTCATTTTTCCCGAACTTATTACATCTTAAATATCAATGACACTGACAGTCGGCTAATCCCTGTGACAATCCTTGTTCAATTACTTTCATCCTACTATCGTTAGAATTCTATCTAAATCTCACTCTCATAAAATTTTTGAACTATGGTAATTTAACTCATGGATCACTTCCAATTCTTTTTCGAAAGTTGGATCATGTTATCCACTAACCAATGACATCCTAGTTTGGACGACAATCGTCTTGTGACCATTCTTTGAACTTACTTCAACTCTTTACCAGTACTGCATCATAGGGATGTAGGTCAAACCACCGAGAACAGTTTAACAAAATGAAAAATTTACATTTACATGAATGAGTAGAATACATATAGGGCCGACCATAATCGCTCACGAACTCATTTTCTTATCGTATAACAGAATCATGTCGTCATCCATAAATAGTCAGCCAAACGACGAAACCCCGATCCTTCATATAGACGCCGCTACCTTCTAAGCTGCAGTAACAGCTGCCGTGACAGATGTCCTAGCACAATTCACCACTAGTAACGCAAACAAAGATGGAAACGGAGTTGACAATTCAAATCGTGGTAACAATCCGGGAAATCAAGAAATGATAACAGTCACAAACACCCAAAGCCACAAATCTGAGTATAAGAAACGAAAGCGTCAAGCCCAAAAGGAGCGCAAGCGATCTCAAAGACTTGCCATGCAACGGCAACAAGTGGCGACCCCTGTCACTTCAACACCGATCAAACGATATGAAGGAACACTCCCGAAGTGTAACAAGTGTAACTTTCATCATAAAGGAGTCTGCCGTGAATTGAAATGCAGCGATTGCAACAGAATGGGGCACACTACTCATGTCTGTAGAACGCCGACATGAACCTGTTGGATTAATGTCTAAGTCCATAACTATATTTGGTATGTACTTGACCCGACCCGGCATGGTCCATTTGGGTTGCACTTCACCGACACAATTTATATGGATAATCTTTTGAGAATAGTATGTTTATGATTAATATTAATATATTATAAGTTCTAATATATTAATATGGAATCATATTATTTAATTAGTATTGATCAAGAATTAATTTATAATTAATTAAGTGATCAAAAGGAACTAATTAAATATGGACTCTTATATATATGGAATGGGCCAAGTTCATTTAGGTTGGGCTAAGCTTTCATGGATAGTCCATGGAGTGTTTAACCCATGGATCCTAGGAAATGAAAGGTCATGGGTATTAGGGTTTAACCCTAATCCTCCATACTATATAAAGATGTCTTTGGTTGGTGAAATTGGCACTAGTGTGAATACAAAAAAAGAAGGGCTAGCCAATTTCACTAGAGAGAACCAAGTAATCATATTCTCTAAAGTATTCCAAGGTGTCTTGGTGATTTGTGATTCCACTTGAGGCTTCCACACTATTGGGGCTAAGCTCTTAAAGCTTGAAGACATCAAGCTACATCAAGAGGTATGTATTCTATCTTGTTACATTCATAGTTTTTGTATGCTAGATTAGGATAATACCTTGGATGTTCTTATTTGCATGTATAATAGAGAAAACATAGATCCAAGGTATTTAGGGTTGCATGTACACTTAGGAAGTGTTAGAATGCTCAAAACCCAAGAGTGGTATCAGAGCCACGGGTTGTTTTCTGTTATATTGATGCAAATATTTTATTTTCAAAGTTGAAAAAAAAAAAAAAAAACATGAAGTTTGTCAAATTTTAAAATAATTACTTGTTCTTGTGAAAAACTAATTATTTGTAAAATTTGAATAATTTGCTTTATGAGTTGAATTAGGTCAAATTTAATAAAAGATAAAATAATATGATTATTTTATTAGTTTTAAAAGTTTGATCTAAAAAGTTTTATTTTTTTGAAACCTCCATAAGTTATGGATTTGAAAAGGTTTTAAAAAAAATTGATTTAAAGTTTTTTTTTGGAGTTACAAAATTTGGTGTTAATGTTTTAAAGGATTCCATAACTTAAGAATAAGTTATGGATCACCAAAAGTTTTTTGTTATCTTGTTTTATGAGTGAATTTAGATTAATGATGAAAATTATGTGATAGTTGGTTTTAATCCAAATTAATCTAAAAGAAGTTCATAAAATGTGTTTATGTAACTTAAAAGTCACATTTATGAATCTTAAAACTCATAAAGTTGGCAATGGTTACAAAATGAAGAGTCTTGTGTCATTGAATAATTTTTTTTTATGACTCCATAACTTGTCCTCAAGTTATGGAAGTTCAAGAGTCACTTCATTAAAGAAAAATATGTAACCATAATTAAATCCATAAGTTATAAAATAAAGAAAAGTTAATTCTTTTATTAGTTTAAAGTCTTCCATAACTTGTCCTCAAGTTATGGAACTTGAAGAGTTTTTGGATTAAAACTACTTTAAACACATAAGTTATGGAATTAATTAGTTTTGAATAGTTTCAAAACTTGCCCTCAAGTTTTGGAATTTGTAAAGTTTTCTCTAATGAATACTTTAATTCCAAGTTAGCCCTTAGAATTTTAAAAGTTAAAATTCAACCCTTATACTTTATAATATTATAAGTTAATAATATATATATGTATAAGAGTAAAGTCAGTCTTACCGCTAGTACGCCTCATTCACGAAGCTGGTCTATAAGGTGGGTATAAGGTTGTTGCCTATAAAATGGCAACTTAATGGGTGTCCACTCTCACCCACCGCTTGCTTGACTGGTGGAGGGTCGTTAGCCGAACGGGTTTGACAGGACTAGAATTATCCCTTCATTAAAAGTATTAATGATAATACTAAGTAACTAAACTCTTAATAATACCCAATCTTAGTTACTTAGGAAAAATGTGAATAAGGTGCTAATCCATGAAATTACACTTTACACTTTGTCTAAGTCGTTAGTGGAGCGTGTGTGGTTAACCGGCACACTAACTTGGACTTAACAAGGTAGGTAAAGGGTGACTTAATATTTATCATAGTATCGATGGAGCGTGTGTGGTTAACCGGCACATCGATTGAGGGGTAATTTATTAAGGGTACCAAGTGATTTGCATGGTTACTTCACACCTTGTTTTGTGATCCTCGGCATCCCAGTCACAAAACCTGAAGGGCACACTCGAGATTGAAACATGCCTTTGAACAGTTCAATGAATCTCAAAGATCTAGGAGTTTCAAAACCAATTAAAACCTAATAATACATTTCGTTTATCTTGGTGGAAATTGGTGAATCGTCATTCACCTACCTTCAAATATTTTATAGCTTGGATTACGGCATACCTCTTCTAAGTTATAAAATAGTTTGTTGGGTCCTAGCCTTAATATTTCATATTGGGTGTCATATTAAGGACTTTAAATCAACTATCTTGAATATCTCCCAAAAGATGTCTGTAATAGACACCTATGATCTTCCCAAATCTAGTGAAACAAGGTTTCCTAAATGAAGATGATGTCCTTTGGAAATCATACTTCTTTCACCTCCTCCAATTATTCTCCCCAACCCACAAGTTCTTGAAAAGTTTAAGGTCACTCAAGCCCTATTGGCAAGGCAAGGTCTAGGTGTGAGCACATCTTGGAGATGTAGTCACATATTGACAAGCCGGGAGAGTTGGGTGTCAAAGTCTTGAGAAAGTTGGTGGTTCAATCACTTTCTAAGTCACATAGTGAGTTCCTTTGGGACACCTATGAAACAGACTATGACAAGACCCTTAACGATCTTATCTATTTGCTAAGATCAACTTCCTAAAACTTTATGGACATTGACAATGATGACATTGGATATCCAGTAAAGCATTCTCTTCCCAATGGAAAGGGATCGGCCATAGTCAACTCGGTTGACCAAATGGTAAAGAGAAAAGCTAAGTCTGTGATAGTCTCGTGTACCATTATCAAAGGGTCCATATGTTTATATTGCCAAGGGAAGGGGCATTGGTTGCGAAGCTGCCAAATTTACCTAAGGATGTTAAAGTCAATAAGTTTGACTCTACTTCAGGTAAATTCCACTATCTAACTCTGTTAAGTTTCTATTCTGAGATTCTTGATACATGATGTGACTAGGTCACATGGTCATGTTTTAAGAATGAAAGAAAAGTGAAGAAACTTAAAGAAAGAATATGCTGAATCTGATGGCGTAGATGGATTTCTATCGCATAGTTTGAAGATCGGATTCTTGAGCTACTTCTCAGGAGTTATGAGATATTGCTTAGGAATAGATAACAACAAGTTTTCATATGGATTGTAAGGATAAGTTTTTTTCCGCAAAGTTTTAAAATAAAGGAAAATTTTTGATTTTATTTATTTTAAAATATCCTTACAATGGCATTTGAGGAAAAATTGTTGCTTATGTGATTCCATTAAGAGCAAGAGTGGAAATATGAAATTGATTCTTTCATTTGTGGTAATGTCTAAATTTACCAAATAAGGAAAGATTCTCATCACCCAAGTTTCAAGTGGACCAGAACTTGGAGTCATGCAAGTTGTATAGCATGATGAATGAGAACTTCCAAGTTTTGGAAAATTAAGACTAATTACTTGTTCACATGGATGTGTGAGTCAAGTAAAGGACTTAGGGATCGAGTACACATTCTTGTGCACTGATTAAGTCCACCTCAAAAGATCGATAAGAAGAATCAAATTAGGCAGAAGGATAAAAGTTTCTCAAATCTGAAAAGATGGGAGAGTACTTTAGTATCAGTTTTGTGATCATCTTAATGATTAAGAAACCATGTCACAATTAGTTCTCTAAGGAAATCTTAGTGCATTCTTATGACTAAGAAGAGGAACTTGAATTGTTGAAGTGGTTAAATCAAGAAGATGAGTCATACTTCGTTCCAATACAAGTATTAGAGTCATACTCCAAGATTGTAACTTGAGTGACATGTCTCAAAAGAAGGTTTAAAACACTTGTCAAATGTAAGAGTAAAAGTTTTCTACTCTTGTACATTTGAAATTGGTAAGTTGTGATGTTTTGGATAAAACAAAGACCAACTTAGGCCAATTGGGTAAAGTGTTTTTCTTGATTAGAATCCGCACTATCTCTTGGATGTTTGACAAGGGAGTCTTATATGTCAAGAGGACAGTGGGAGTCTTAAAGGTCTTGAAAGTCTCAAGAAATAATCAAGAATAAAACCTCAAGTTCTTCACTAGCACACGACTTGAGGTTTATAACCTATCGTGTTGACATATCTGTGCCCATTCCAGTTAAAGTTGGCTTTGCATATGAGTTCTTAGAGTTCTCAGTTTGTTGCATAACAACTTGGAAGCAATGGCAGGCCCTTGAGCTGCCAGGTGGCAAGAAGTTAAGATTGAGTTCAATCCATATGGTTTTGGATTTGTCATTATCTTTGTCTTGTGATTATGGTTTGACAAATTCATATGGGTAGGAACTCATACACCATATAAATCTAAGTGTCATAAGGTTTCTCTCCGATTCATGAAAATGATGGTGAGGAAACGCTTTCACTAAGTAGATTTTACGAAGATATCAATTGTGTTATTTGCATTTTCAAAAGTCGTTAGTGGAGCGCGTGTGGTTAACCGGCACACTAACATGGACTTGTGAGAAATGGCAAATGCCTAAGCAATTGAGACCATGATTACGGTATCCCTTTTCATGGTTCTTGAAATTGCTTAGACACACAGGTGAGCTATCTACGGAAAGGGTGTATGAATCTAAATTTCAGACTGTCCAGCTGATTTCTGAGTACATGTCAAAGCTAGTGGGAGCATAAGTTTTATGCTAATAATCATCATGTTAGTGGGAGCATGATAATTATGATAAATATTGCAAGTTAGCAATGTTAATTATAGAAAACAAAAGGTTTCAATTGGGAAAAGTTGTTTTGCTATAATTAAGGGAGAGGAAATTATGCTTCATCTCAAATCTATAAGCTTAGATCGTGAGGTTTTAATCATTTAGTCAAGGATATATATGAATTTCATGTTGGAATGGCTCAACATAAGGAAATTCTGTATATGGGTCCATTATTTGCGTTCTAAAATTCGATTATAATTACGGCATCCCTTTTCATAATCTGAATTATGAGAACTTGGCAAATTGAAATGGAAATATTATAGCAAAAGACTGGTTTAGTCTTTATGTAAGACATCATGAATCATGTCCCATATGCTTCGGATATAGGATCGATTACATGTGCTATAATCATCCGTTCTAAAATTTTCCAAATGTCTGGGGCATTAAGAAGGGAAAAGGTTTAGAACTGGATATGACTAAAAGGATTAAACAATTGTCGAGGACAATCTAAGGTTTACCAAAGATTGGTTGCTCAAGGACAGTTGGAAGTATAGTGATAATTCTGGAAGGACCATATTGACATAATCTGTAAGGAGGCAACTCTTGTTCAGAAGTGATAGTCAAAATGGAATCTGGAAATGTTTCAAAGTTAGAATTTTCAATCTGTGTAACATTAAGGAAACTTAATGCAAGAAGGATATTTCCAAGGCGTTGATCTCCTTTGGAATACTCTGTAATGATTGTTGCCAAGTCTTTGTGACTTTGTGCATAATCGTTACAAGAGGATCAATGCATATAAGTTTAGAATCTAACAGATTTCAGTAAATGGCATGAATTTGGAGTTCTTGCATTTGCAGTAAGGATTTGGGAGTGTGAAAAGAGAATCATTGAAGTTATGTTCAATGGATCTAGTTCACAAAGTAAAGATCATAGACAAACATAGTATGCATACTTGGTGTGTGGCATGACTAGTGTTTAGAAAACATAGTGTACATGCTTGGAGCATGGGACAACTATTGTTCTAAATTCAAGAATAAAGTTGATAGTTGAAACAATATACAATGAATAATGTGTAATCATATGGTGATAAATAAAAGGTGTTTTATTTATGTTCAAAGAGTTGATACCATATTGGATTCAATTATTATTGTGTTTCACTTTGCATGTTTTGACTTCCCGAATAAACTGGGTTATTCTTCCGGAATGACTAAGTTATTCAAACCATCCACAGTCGGTCATATTTTGGAAGTAGATATGAATTAAGACTGTCATGATGGGTTGTAGAGGTCTAAGGTGTTGGACAAGGCTACAACAATCATGAGTTCTCATAAGTTCTGAGTATTGGATTCAACCCGCGCTCATTGGAATCACTTCATGGATTTTATCACGAGTGATCATGAGACGATAATATCTTATATTCTTCAAACCTAGAGATATGAGTTGTTACTATGAGTTGGTTGTACATTGATTGCACGAAAACGCATTTGGTAACTCGGTGCTATAAAACGTGCCTTTGTGTATGATTCAACAAGTAGTAGAACAAGCCATATGAGTCGAAGTTTATCCATTCCTTTTACCTTCAGGATAAAAGCGATATCTGTGGGCCCCTCGATGATTTGATGATGACAAATGGAAGTGCTCGGCCGGGCCAGGACTGATTTGATTCGTTCAATTAGTCAGTCGTCATAAATTGGAAATCGGGAAACAACAAATGGACAGAGAGAATGATTATAATCCATGTCTCAGTCCATATGATATCTAGAATGGAGGAATATATGATCCCTTATCTAATGGACAAGTTCGTTGACAAGATCAGAGTTCGACAGCAGCTTTAAGAGCTACGATTGCCAGTTAGGTTTGAAGTCATACGCAATAATAGTTTTAGACTTATCCAAGTGGGAGACTGTTGGATTAATGTCTAAGTCCATAACTATATTTGGTATGTACTTGACCCGACCCGGCATGGTCCATTTGGGTTGCACTTCACCGACACAATTTATATGGATAATCTTTTGAGAATAGTATGTTTATGATTAATATTAATATATTATAAGTTCTAATATATTAATATGGAATCATATTATTTAATTAGTATTGATCAAGAATTAATTTATAATTAATTAAGTGATCAAAAGGAACTAATTAAATATGGACTCTTATATATATGGAATGGGCCAAGTTCATTTAGGTTGGGCTAAGCTTTCATGGATAGTCCATGGAGTGTTTAACCCATGGATCCTAGGAAATGAAAGGTCATGGGTATTAGGGTTTAACCCTAATCCTCCATACTATATAAAGATGTCTTTGGTTGGTGAAATTGGCACTAGTGTGAATACAAAAAAAGAAGGGCTAGCCAATTTCACTAGAGAGAACCAAGTAATCATATTCTCTAAAGTATTCCAAGGTGTCTTGGTGATTTGTGATTCCACTTGAGGCTTCCACACTATTGGGGCTAAGCTCTTAAAGCTTGAAGACATCAAGCTACATCAAGAGGTATGTATTCTATCTTGTTACATTCATAGTTTTTGTATGCTAGATTAGGATAATACCTTGGATGTTCTTATTTGCATGTATAATAGAGAAAACATAGATCCAAGGTATTTAGGGTTGCATGTACACTTAGGAAGTGTTAGAATGCTCAAAACCCAACAGAACCATCTTCCAAATCACTAACATCGGAGTCAGCCCGGCTTACTATGGTTGCGGTGAAACTGGACACTATAAAAGGAATTGTCCAAAAAGGAAGAATAAGGAAAGCGCGCGTGTCCACATAACTCCGACTCTACACATTACCTCCACCACCGACGCTGGTACAAGCCAAATATGTCATATATGCGGGGAGATAGGACATCTCAAGAAGGATTGTCCAATAACTAAGAACTCCGGTGCGGATGGGCAGATACTAAGGATCGCCGCCGCAGGAGAGACTACTCTGGACCCACGTTGAAATATTGGTACATTCCGTAGCGATAAAAATTAGACTTATAAAAACTTATAAACTACTAGTGCAACTAGAATCATATCATTCTGCGAGATCTCATCGGTTCTAGGGACTCTCGTGCTGCTTGTACTTGCTTTTTGCAGTATATCTTGTTAGCAGCAGTAGTTTCATAGATAAAACTCAAGTACTGAAACTATGACATAAGTTGCACCGTTGTGTTTTTGTAACACCTTTCTGAACTAGTCTAACGCCAGTTATTCCGAATAGTCCGATATTGTCATTCGAGTTGAGTCAATTCGATCCTCACAGTGCCTGTTTCGTGCGAAAATTCTTTTCCCCGTAATCAACTTTCTAACAAGGCCGTCGTTTCAGAACTCCAAGGTACTTATGCGTAGAGTGCCTTATGTTTTGTATCCTTCCCGAAGTAACCTCAACAAACCTCCTCGGAATACCACTCGTACAGTACGTCAATTTCAATCTGAAGACCCATACGGTTAATCTGTTGTCGAGGAATGTATACGCAAGGGTGGTACATAATCAAGGTTCTACAAGCTTAGAATTAATGATTCCGCTTTAACTTCTTTTCCTTGTTTGGATGTCAGCTTAGAGAAGAATCATTTATTCGACTGCCTTTTCAATCTTAATTATATACGACTCGTATACGCGAGGCTGTGATTGATGAACCAAGTGTGAGTTCTAAATATGAACTTCAGGACGGAGACTACTAAAGACTACGAGTGATTGTGCTCCCATGCGATTAAACTTAAAAGCCAAGTAAATGCTCTTTCTGCCGATCGTGACAAGAGATGCAGACAGAACAGAAGTACCTATCCTTTTCCTTAATTCATGAGTAATCATACATTCTTTTAGATCTCCACGACATCTAACCCACCACAAGGTTTTGACGTCATAATCGGTATGAATTGGTTGAGTCTACATCGAGCCGACATCATGTGCCTTGAGAAAGTAGTTCATCTTAACCTCCATAACAACGAAACTCTAGTTATCTACGGCGACAAGTCAAGTATGAACCTTCACATCATTTCGTGAATTCAAGCTCAGAAGCGCTTGTGATAGGAATATCACGCATTCCTTGCACACATCGTCGATGAGAGCCAAGAAGTGAAAGACATTTAGAACATTCCAGAAGTACGCGACTTTCCCGACATCTTTCCAAAAGACTACCAGGATTACCACCACAGCATCAAGTCGAGTTCCGAATCGACTTAGTTTCAGGGGCTACCCCAGTATCCAAATCGCCATTTATGAGTGCTAGAGGAGGATGTCGCCAAGACAGCCTTCCGAACTTGTTATGGACACTACTAGTTTGTAGTGATGCCGTTCGGATTAACCAACTCATTAGCTGTATTCATGGATCTAATGAATAGGGTGTCCTATCCTTACTTGGATCAGTTCGTCGTCGTCTTCATAGATGACATACTTATCTACCCTCGTAGTAAGGAAGAGCATAGTAAGCATCTACGTCAGATCTTGGAAATGTTACGATCAGAGAAGCTCTACGCGAAGTTCTCTAAATGCGAGTTTTGGATCAGAAGGGTCGAATTCCTGGGTCACGTTGTTAGTCAAGAGGGAATTCATGTGGACCCCTCCAAAATCAAAGCCATTAAGAACTGATCAGCACTGAAGACACCTACAGAAATTCGCCAATTTCTAGGCCTCACTGACTATTATCATAGTTTCATTTAGAACTTCTCTAGCATCGCAAAACCGCTCACTATGCTGACCCAGAAAGGAGTGGCCTTTGACTGGGAAGAGAAACAAGAGAAGGAAACCTTTGGAATTCTAGGTGGGAGACCGCGTCCTTTAGAAGATCTCATCCCAGAAGGTCTTGATACGCTTCGAAAAGCATACGAAGCTCAATCCAAGATATGTAGGGCCTTTCGAGATTCTCTCTAGAATCGACCCTGTAGCTTACAAACTCAACCTACCTCGCAAACATAATAATGTACATTCTACTTTCCACGTCCCGACCTTGAAAAAGTGTATGTCTTACGAGATTCTCGTAATCCCACTCGACGAGATCCAGATCAACGAGAGCCTCAACTTTGTAGAAGAACTTGTAGAGATCATGGACAGAGAGGTCAAGCACACGAAGCAAAGCTGTATCCCGATAGTGAAGGTTCGCTGAACGCCAAGCAAGGACCTGAATTCACTTGGGAGCGCAGGGATCAAATGAAATATAAATATCCTCATCTTTTCGCTTAGTTATTTGTAACTTAATTGCTTAAATTCTAATTTCAAGGCGAAATTCTCTCTAACGGGGGGATGATGTGATAAGTCGAAATTTCTATCGTGTACAAACTATTCATTCAATCAAATTTGGACTCGTTTCTGCTAACTTTTAGCACTGTTTAGAGTCTGTTTGAGCATTTTGAGCTTAGTGCATCAAAGGAATCAGTGTTTGGATTTATCAGTTAAGGTTCCAAACCATCTAGTGAACCGTAAACCTCCTCAAAAGAAGTTTACGGTCAGGAAGCTTAGAGCTTCGGTCATGGTGACCGTAAGCTCCCTTTATATGTATAATACATGATCATTTTGATCATTTCTTTCCTTTACAAGCCTAGAATCCCGAATTCTCTCTCAATTATCATAAGATCTTCATCTTGATCTTCCAAAAATGTAAGAATTCTTTCCTTTGATTTGTTGTTACATCTCTTTATCTAGTGATTATGCATGATTTCATCCATGAAATCTCTTCATTTTGATAGATCTTCAAGTGTTCTTCATTTCACCAAGAACACACACTAGTGTTCTTGGATCCTAATCACTTTAACAAGCTTCTAATAAGTAAGTACACTACCCTTAGCTTGATATATGCTTGAATCACTAGTTAATCACCTTGAAAACATCATTTTTAGCCAAGAACAAGGTGTTTACGGTCTAAGAATATCTCCTAAGACCGTAAACTCTAATGAAAGGTGCATTAGAGACCTTAATCCCTTCCTAAGGTTAAGCACGCTCCCTAGAATCCGGTGCCTTTGATTGAATCCCTTGAAAACCTTCATTGTGAAAGATTTGGTGAGTTTGCGGTTGGATCTCCTTAGACCATGAACTCCATGACCGTAAGGTCATTAGACCGTGAAGACATGGACTGTGAACACTTGGACCGTGAACTCCCTAGGTCATGCCATTTGGACCGTAAACTCTATAGGGTGGCCATATACCCTAGTTATGCAATCATATATGATTGTATCCCCTCAATCTAAGATTTTCCTAGTCTATTAGGGTGTTATCCATTATAATTAGTTTTTTATACACTAATCAAATACACATACATGTCATTATATGTTTATTAGGATCTTTGTGTGCTCAAGGTCTCACCTGACACTCTACATCCTATTTCCAAACATACTTCCGTATCACTCACTATAGGTGAGTTCATATCCCTTAATCTATCTTTTAAATGATTTTAAATGTTTTATGGGGGGATACAAGTTGAAACATTATAGTTATTATATCAATCACATGTGATTAAGAACTATCAAACAAATGGATTTACTATACTTTTAACTGTTTTATCAAACAAACTACTTCAAAATGTTTATCAAACTCTTTTACATGTTAAACTCTTTATCAAACTTGTTCTTACATGTCAAACCTTTCTTTTATCTCTTTTAAACTTATATATTGTCAAATGCATGTCTATATATGTATAGTTATATAAGTAATGCTTAAAGGACTTAGGACTGATAACTCGCTTTATTTACTTTTCCTCCTTTGGATGTGGCCTTAGGGTATCAGTTATTTGTCTGAATGTCGTCTACATATTAGTTATATATTATGTATACATATGTAGATATAAAAGCACTATCAATCAGTTCAGTACATTTGGGTAGCAAAGGCATACCTTCATTCATTCAAACTACAGAAATTACTAGTAAACTATAATAGGTACAGTTTAGGAAGATACTACTCATTACTTCTAGTACAATGAAACATACAAAGAGTCAGTTCATACATGAGTCAATGCATACTATTATGAGAAACTAAGAGAACATACTATTATGAGAAACTAAGAGAACATACAATTATGAGAAACTAAGAGAACATACTATTATGAGAAACTAAGAGAACATACTATAATGAGAAATAATACACTACACTATACAAGAGAACATAGACGATGAGAAACAAAGAGAACACACTTCATACTAGACAGAGAGAACATACATTACACGAGTACATACAATAGACATACAAGAACACTATAATATAAATGTGAACCATTATTTCGAGGCATGGCATCACTGCCATGGCTCGTTTTGTATCCAGAGTCTCCTGGAGGGAGAGTGTGAATTTGTGTATAGATCTATACTGGATTGACTATCCTACACCTTGTTGTTCGCTACAGTGGGACTTGAAAGTCTACGGGTGCCAAATGTCATTTCTTCCGATGTCTTTCATCGTCATGTTATTAGTCGATAGTATGGTGCAATCATATCACATTATAACTTAAATAACAATTGGTTTAAGGTAGTTAGTACAGCAGTAGTTATTATAATACAACACTACAGTACTTTATTATTTTTCCCATTACATTCACATTGTGATCTTCTCACATAAACGGTAATGTAAGAAACTATATTTTTGGTTAATGATAGTCACACTTGGGAAAATACACACTCTTACAAGAAACAAACATACAAAACATTTGATGCCTTGGTAGAAGGCTACGTTTAGTAGAAAATATAGGATTTTCTAGGAGTTACAAACATTTACTACAAACATTTACATTGAACATTTACAAACGTCTTCATCAAACTTATACAAACATTGACACTAAATACTTATGAACTCACCAGCTTTCATGCTAATAAACTCTTTCAAAATAACTTGTATTTTCATGTCACCAGTAGATAGGTACAGTCGACCAGGTTTTTGAGAAGACGGAGCATGTTCAAGACTCGTCTTTTATTTTGATTATTTGTTTTTATGTCTTTTTACTATGAAAGAACACACTTGTATTAAATTATACTATTAATGCAATGGATGGTGTTGTTGCTTGTTTACTACTTTGCATTGTTATGATATTATACATGACGTCCTCCACCCCCGAACGTTTCCGCAGTTCCGGTTTTGCGGTGTGACATTTTTCTAGTACAAAACATACTTTTCAAATATAACATTTGGTGTACAAAACTATAAACTTACCAGTAAATGGTTTAATCCATTTTATTAAACCAATATAACTTAAATGACCTTTGGTGATTAATTCTATAATACCTTAGTTTATACATCAGGGTTATATATAATTAATACCCGATAGATAGTTAGATGTGTGTCTTCCGCCTCATTTCATGTTCCTTGTTTGGTTGTGGGCTTAGGGCAGATTCACACACTTAACTATCTATTCGTTATTAGATTATATATAGCTAGTATAACCTAAGAGATTATAGGAGAAATCACTGTGGTTGCTATTTTATTATAAGAAATAAGGGTTTGCTTAAAAGAATCTTTTCATCAAATATAAAGGAACTATTGGAATTAACTCCGTGAGTACCAAGTAAATACACCAGGGTTATATACAACAATGATCCAACAACCAATGGGATGTGTGTCATCCGCCTTATTTCATGTTCCTTGTTTGGTTTGGGCTTAGGGCAGATACACACAGTCGATTGTTTGTTTACTCTCAGTTTTATATAACTTGTATCCATTTAGTACTCATAGAAAGGATTGTAGAGTCATTGTTACTTATCTTTCATCAAAGTAGGAAATATAGGATTTTCTGGAGGAACAGGCAAACTTTTCTAAACAAAACTTACAACTTACTACATCTTACTACAACTTTCTACAACTTACTACATCTTACTACAACTTTCTACAACTTACATACATCACTAAAATCTTATGAACTCACCAGCTTAATTATTGATTAACTCTTTCAAAATAACTTGTATTCTCAGGAAACTAATAGACAGGTACTCGTGCTGGGAATTCAGAAGATGGAGCAGTATAGCTCCTAGTCTTGTTTTGTTATTTACATATTTATTCTATGTTTTGTGAACACGTGCATTGTAAACACTTTCTTCCTAATGAAATGGTTGTTCATTACTTTGATTACTATGATGCATGTCTTGTGATACTAAACATGACGTCCTCTACCCCCGAACGTTTCCGCCGTTCCGGTTTTGGGGTGTGACACTTAACCTCCATGGAGCATCCATGGAGCACCCAATGGATCCTATCCCAATCTAGTGAATCATGAACCATAAGCCCACTATACAAGAATGAATGATTTACAAATCAATCCCCATCTATTTAATTAGTCTCCTTTTGATCACAAAATTAATGCCAAATTAATTCTTGATCAATACTAATTAAATAATATGATTTTATATTAATATATTATAATTTATAATATATTAACAAACCTTAAGTTTCCTTTTCTCATTTTGTCTATCCAATTGTTATGATGCCATGCAACCCAAATGGACCATGCCAAGCCGGTTCAAGTACATACTAAATATAGTTATGGACTTAGACACCTTATCCAACATACGAAGAAGTACAACCTCAACCTAACCCACACAATATGTCGACATATGACAGATAATATCATATACAGATAAACAGACAATATCACACGTAGTCCTATAGATCTACCAGACTAGCATATCAAGACTAGAGCAGGTATCTATTCCATACTCAACATATCAACAATATCGGGTTATCAAACCAATAGGCCAGCTTTGGTGCCTTCGACCCGAAAGTATAGTGAGGAAGACTCACCTCACACTGCTCAATCACACAGAAAGCCTATGGCTTCTAACTCATTAAAATCCTCAGACTACATAACAAAATAATCATCCAAATGATTATTAGATTGCAATCCTCGACTAATAATCAATACTTAGGGTAAATGACCACTTTACCCTTTCCCTAGATGGGCTAAGACTCAGGTCCAAATCTTGATCCAAAAAGGCTTAAAATAAATAATCACTGAAGGCCCATAATTGGCCCAAATTTCCAAATTGGGCCTAACTCCTAATTGGGCCTGACTACAAGGTCCAAAGCTTCACTTAACCCAAAACACTCATTATCAGATGGACTAATAAGGGACCAAGCATCCAAGCCCAAATAGTGGCCCAAAGCTTGAAGCCTAAACTCGAAAACCCAACAGGCTGAGTACACGGGGCGTAACTAGCTGTACGCTCATCGTACTCTGCATTGACCCGAAATCGCATCATTGACCACCTACACCCAGCATATGTATTGGTACACCCACCGTACGCATTGTTCATGCAAGACTTCGATTAATAGCTTATCCCATTTAGTCTAACGTCCAACTTTCAGATTCAGGTCCAAAGAAGTGTTCCAAACCAAAAAGTTTCCAATTTTATGGTTATGCATGTCTTAATTAGGCCCAACACCAATATTCTAGTTTGTCTTAACCACTAAGGACCTTATGCATGCACCAAAAGAGCCAAGATAGCATATTTATGACTTATTGCACCTTATTTATTCAAAAAGGACGGATCCTTTGCTCTTAGAGTATCACATACTCATTAACACCAAGAAAAGGGACTAATAACACAAAATTTCCTCATGGCAAGATCTAAAAGAAAAAAAAAAGCAAGATTGAAGCTTTATACCTTCTGGTGCTTCTCAAGAAGGTAAGAATCCAAGATCCACAAGTTTCTCCTTCACCAAGGCTTCTCCAAGAATCTTCTTCTTCCTCTAACACACCAAAAAGCACACAACTGAGCTCCAAAACACACACTCAAAGATTAGGGTTTTGCAAAAACATCCCAAGGGAGTGGAGGCTGAAAGGTAGAAAGGAAATGAGCCAATATGATGCTTAAATACCCTTTAAACCCTAAAATTTAGGGTTTTCTCCTGATGTAAGTATGCGTAGCGTACGTGAGTGTACACCCAGCGTACTAGGACGCACCCTAGTACGCTTACCGTACACACATGTAAGCTTAGCGTACTCCTCCGACTTATATTAAAAAAAAGCCACTGGGGCTTCAAGGCATAATTTTTGGTCTTAGGGATCAAATTGACTTATAATTTAAACCAAGGGATGAATTTGAAAATACATAAAAACCGGGGTGTTACATTTATTCGCAATATAAAAGCTTCTGGAACAAGTCGGTAGAAAATGCGATCGCAGAAGGCATATATGAGATCGCAAAAATTGATGTCTTATCCTGATTTACCATTAAATAATATACGATGCTATTTTCAACATTTTTGGAGTTGCAAGACAAAAATGCGATCACAAATATGATATATGCGATCGCAAACTTTGACTTTTCTTCTCAAATGACTTCCAGATGACTTTTTTCGAGCCTGGAAAACTTCGACCCATTTATGCGGTCGCAGAAGTGAAAAATGCTATTGTGTTTTTTTGCTTTTTAGCATGCTTCATTCGCGATTCTTCAGTCTAAGTAAACACAAAAGTCGTCTTAAATTTTGTCTAGTTCCTGGAACATTTTGAATTTCGTCAATCAGAGTTACGAGTCATGAGATATTGTCAAAATACTGACATGGGTCAAGGCTACTAGCAACATCCTTTAGGCTTTAGATTGTAGCAATATGTCTTTGTAAAATCAATTCGATTGAATGTTTATTGAACAAAATAGCTTCTAAGCATTCATCAGAATCCTCCTTCTATTCTAACAACTGTTAGGCTCCAAATACGCATTCAGCTACTCCCAAAATACCGTTTCACTCGAAATATCTGAAAGTGAAACAAAAATGCTAGCAGTATGGGAATTCTGATAAAAGACATGAATTGAATATTATTTAAATTAACGACATTAAAATGTACAAAATATGATGCTAAATGCTAATAAAAGCTACCATAAAAGATGCATAAAATGGCATCCATCACATACATACATACATACATACATACACACATACATACATACATATATATATACACATACATACATACATACATACATATATACATACATATATACATACATACATATATACATATTAAATATATATGCATAATATAAATCATGAAAACCATGAGGATTATTTTCTACCAATCATATGTATATACATACATACATACATACATATGTATATATATATACACATACATACATGTATGTACATACATACATACATACATACATGCATGCGTACATACATACATACGTACATACGTACATGCATGCATACATACATACATACATACATACATACATACATACATACATACATATTAAGTATATTCATAATATGCATCATGAAAACCATGAGGACTACTTTCTACTACTCAATTCATCTACGTAAGCTTGTCAAATTGCAATTTATGTATGAAATCGTGATCTATGAAACATGCGATGATTACTCCTTCCATAATTTATATAATCTATGTAGATTTTTGTAATCAATTCGTTGATCGTAATAATTCCATCAATTAAAAGATATAGATAATCTACTTAGTTTATTTAAAATAAATTATTGGATCACAAAGTTGAAAAGAAATTTAGAATGATACATTTGTCATCTTTTTTTAAAAAATATTGTTGAATAAACATGAAATTAATCTATTTTAATATTTTTGTTGTTTGAAAACAATGTCGAATGAAAGTTTGTCTCTATTATTCTCTGTTTTTGTGTAAATGTTTCTAAAATAAAAAAAACAACTAACGATCTTAATGAATAAGAACTTGAATCCACGATAAGTAATGCAGATAGCCTTGATGAACATGCAAATGAAAGATTTATATTAGATAGATTTGTTGAAGGTTATTTGGTAAAAAAAAGGTTATAGTTTTATTTTATAGTCTGAAAAATTAACTAAAATGAAGTACTCATGCTCTAGAAAACATTATTATATATTGTTACCTATTTTAATAATAACATGAAGAGTATAAAGTAAAGTTTTTATGAAATGTAATTATTGTATATTAAGAAAATGTTAGCAAGTTGTGTCGGCTATATTTTTGTAAATATATGTTCTTTAAAATGATTATGTTATTGATATTATCTATGAAATAATAATTTTTATATTAAGTTGATATATAAATGTTTAACTATTTAAAAATATACATAATATGATAAACATCTATAATAATCTCAATAGTTTCTACTCACGAATTATATTTAAATAAATTTAAAGATAATTCTTGATTTTATGTAACTAATTTAAAAATAACTTTTTTGATCATCTTTCAATTTTAACTCATGATGATTAGTTAAAATAAAAACAAATATTTATCACGTAACGTGATGTAATCTACTGATTTATGATACTATACGTTATTATGATTGTTAAAATTTTTAAAAACTAATTGTTATAGTAGAAGATTTATAGAAGACTTTTAAACAAACTTATTATTATTAAAAAATTATAGAAGATTAAAATTTAGGTTGAATTGACAAATTAATTTCAAATCATTAGTTAAAGTTCATTTGAAAACTTATAAGAGTTTCAAATGAATGTGATGTTTGTAGGTAATATTTATATATGACTCTACTTAATTAGATATTTACATATAAATATTACATCTTTATGTCATGTTGGTACGACGGAGCCTTTGCGGAAATAAATAAATGTGTGACCCAAGTTCATTTTTCCATTCTTAATCTATTTTCTTTTGAAATGAACTTTTATTTCTCTCTCTCTTTATTTATATATATATATATATATATATATATATATATATATATATATATATATATATATATATATATATATATATATATATATATATATATATATATATGATGGGTTCAATATAGAAAAATTTTTATTGGTAGAATTAACGATAGAACCATATTCTAGAGTACTAGATCAATTATGATAGTTAATAACTCATTTATTTTAAAATGATATAATAGTGTATTAATTATGTTGGAAAGTTATCATTTATAACTATTACAAATGAATATTTATTAAAAATCAAGAAAATCAATCATGTTCATAGGTGAACATGTATGAAAAATAAAACCGTTATATAATAACATTTATACAAAAATAAATATTTATTCAAAAACCAAGAAAATTAATCATGTTCATACATGTTCACAACCGAAAATTTATAAAAATATTTGTAATTTTGATAAAGAAATCGGTGGATTAGTATATGTTCATAAGTAAACATTTAAAAAAAAAAAAAAAAAAAAAAAAAAAAAAAAAAAAAAAAAAGACGTGCTTATGTTCATGATTGAACATTAATAAAAAAAACTCATAAATTTGCAACATATATTCATAACATTTATAAAAAAAACCCACTTTTTCCTATATATGTTCACGTCATAAAACATGAAATATAGTAGACGAGTTCTCGCGCATTGCGCAGCGAAGATTAAAAATATATTGTTAAAATATTGAAAATTGTATGTTTAAAATGATTATGTTATTGATATTAACTTTGAGATAATATTTTTACACTAATTATATATATATATATATATATATATATATATATATATATATATATATATATATATATATATATATATATATATATATATATATATATATATATAATCTCAATTATTTTGAACAATAATATTCATTAACATTAACTCACATTCCTCATTAATAGAATTAAATATAATTACCTATTTAGTATTATTTTTAACAATTATTATTATTGATTAATTATATTTTTACTTATGCGATCATTTTCTAATTTCAATAATGATGTTCATTTAAAATACAATTTATTTATAGCTAAATGTAATTTATAATTTAATGTTATTATCATTTAAAATTGTTATTCATTAATTTTAAACCACGTATTATTAATAATAAGTTAAAGTAGACTTTTAAGAAACACTTAATATTATTATTAAAATGTGAAACATACATTAAATAATAAAGTGATAAGATAGACAATTTACATTTCAAAAGAGACTTGTATGGATAATATGACATATCAATGTAATTTGATTTTATTATTCATAATTATTGCTTATTAATTTTAAAACCACTTGTTATTAGTAATAAGTGAAAGAAACGTTTAAAAAGAACTTACTGTTATAATTAAAATGTTAAACATATACTAAAATATAAAGTGATAAGATTGACAATTTGCATTTTAAAAAAGGCTTATGTGGATAATATGACATATCCATAACTTTTAATTAATTATTGTTTTGAAGCAACATGAACATACAAACATGTATACAATAGTTAATTAAATATTATATATATCACCTTCCATAACATACGATCGATAATATGAATCTAATCTAATTTACATTAAAATTCTAACCACAACATACAATGATATTCTTAAAAGAATACTTAAATCAAGAAATTACAAAAAAGAATTAGTATATAACAAACTTACAAAATAAAAACTTCAACATAATAATATGACTCGAAAAGTTGTTCAAAACCCTCAAACCAACACAAAAAAATTTAAATTTGTTTTCTTTGTGAATTTTGTATGTGACTTGTATGTGTGTCTACTCAAAAAGATTGACCTTTTTATAGTAGAGTATCCATTAATTGTTTATTAAATATATTATATAAGTTATAAAACCTTTGAATTGTTAATCATTATTAAGAGACTTTTGAGTGGTATTCATTAAAATAAGAGGTTTCAAATGCATAAGGTGTTTGCAAATTTTTATGGGGGTTTCAAATGCATAAGGTTCAAGGAAAAATGCTAGCGCAGAAGCATTTATATAACTGAAATCTTTACATGTTTTTTTTTTAAATATAACAATAATGTTATTGTTAAATTTGATAAAATAATTCGTATACTAAGGAGATATACTATATTGATTATTTTTGAAGAGTAAATTACACGAATGGTCCCTATGGTTTGGGGTGATTTGCATGCTTTGTCCCTAACTTATTTTTTTAACTTGGAAGGTCCCTACTATTTGTTTTTTTTACGCGTTTGGTCTATGTCTTACCTAAAAAGACTATTATTTGAATAGGGAAAAATTATGGGGTAGGTAAGGTAAGGTGAATGGGTGGGGTTGGGGTGTGTTTATTTAAATATATTAGAAAATCAAGGGAAAAATAGTCTTTTTAGGTAAGACAGGGACCAAGTGCGTAACAAAAACAAATAGTAGGGACCTTCCGAGTTAAAAAAATAAGTCAGGGACCAAACACGCAAATTACTCTAAACCGTAGGGACAATTCATGTAATTTACTCTATTTTGAATTATATGATAATATAAACATCTATTAAAACTGCATAATCTCAATCTTTTGAATGACCTCTACCTGCGGGTTATTCATGAATAAAATAAAATATAATATATAGTTTAATGTTATTTATAGTTGTAGTTATTATTAATTAATTTTTTAAAATTTATTTGTTTAACATTTTAATTTCTATCATTGTAATTATTTAAAATATCAAACAATTTTTTTTATTTTAAAGGTAACAATATAATCATTTATATAGAGTTATTTTTAACTATTGTTATTCTAAGTTATTTTAAGTTAATTATTTGAAAACTTTTAACGATTATAAAAATATCTTTAGGAAATATTTTAGTTAAATTGATATTACAATTTAATTTTTGCATTTAGCACTACAATTTATCATTTTTAACTATTTACAAAATATTGTTTGGGTTTTTTAAGTCAAACTGAAATTTATATTGAAGTTGACCATGTAATGTTATATTTAAATTAACAATTTAAGTATTTTGTCCAAAATGTTCAAAAGTTGTAGCTTTAAATTGATAATGGTTTAGATACAACATATTAAATCTAATAAATTAAGTATAATATGTTAAAAGTTAAAGACATAACTTTATAAGTAGAAGTAAAAATATTATTTTAATATTAAAATATAGTTTATTATGATTACACTTTAGGTTTGATACTTATTTAACATTATTAACCAACTTATAATCATTATTAGAATGACACTACAATTTATCACTTTTAACTATTTACAAAATATTATTTAGGTTGTTTAAGTTGAACTAAAATTTATATTTAAGTTGATCATGTAAGGTTATATTTAAATTAACAATTTAAGTATTTTATACAAATTGTTCAAAATTTGTAGCTTTAAAATGATAATGGTTTACATACAACATATTAGGCCTAATAAATTAAGTGTAATATGTTAAAAGTTAAAAACATGACTTTATAAGTAGAAGAAAATATATTCTTTTAATATTGAAATTTAGTTTATATATGATTACACTTTAGGTTATATTTATTTAACCTTATTAACCAACTTAGAATCATTATTAGAAAGAAATTGAAAAGTCATGGAAGTTTCAAATGAATGTGGTGAAAGGAAACATGAATGGGAGTTTCAAATGAATGTGGTGAAAGGAAAAATGCTAGCTTTATAAGTATATAATGATAATTTATTTATAGCTAAATGTAATTTATAATTTGATGTTATTATCATTTAAAAATTTTATTCATTAATTTTAAACCACGTATTATTAATAATAAGTTTAAGAAGACTTTTAAGAAACACTTAATATTATTATTAAAATGTGAAACATACATTAAATAATAAAGTGATAAGATAGACAATTTGCATTTCAAAAGAGATTTGAATGGATATTATGACATATCCATGTAATTTGATTTTATTATTTATAATTATTGCTTATTAATTTTAAAACCACTTGTTATTGTTAATAAGTTAAAGAAACGTTTAAAAAGAACATACTATTATAATTAAAATGTTAAACATATACTAAAATATAAAGTGATAAGATTGACAATTTGCATTTTAAATAAGGCTTATATGGAGAATATGACATATCCATAACTTTTAATTAATTATTGTTTTGAAGCGACATGAACATATAAACATGTATACAATAGTTAATTAAATATTATATATATCACATTCCGTAACATACGATCGATAAGATGAATCTAATCTAATTTACATTAAAATTCCAACCAAAACATACAATGATATTCTTAAAAGAATACTTAAATCAAGAAATTGCAAAAAAGAATTAGTATATAACAAACTTACAAATTAAAAACTTCAACATAATAATATGACTTGAAAAGTTTTTCAAAGCCCTCAAACCAACACAAAAAAACTTTAAATTTGTTTTCTTTGTGAATTTTGTATGTGACTTGTATGTGTGTGTCTACTAAAAAAGATTGAGTTTTTTATAGTAGAGTATCCATTAATTGTTTATTAAATAGCTTATATAAGTTATAAAACGTTTGAATTGTTAATCATTATTAAGAGACTTTTGAGTGGTATTCATTAAAATAGGAGGTTTCAAATGCATAAGGTGTTTGCAAATTTTTATGGGGGTTTTAAATACATAAGGTTCAAGGAAAAATGCTAGGTTTATAAAATATAATTTATTTATAGCTAAATGTAATTTATAATTTGATGTTATTATCATTTAAAATTGTTATTCATTAATTTTAAACCACGTATTATTAATAATAATTTTAAGAAGACTTTTAAGAAACACTTAATATTATTATTAAAATGTGAAACATATATTAAATAATAAAGTGATAAGATAGACAATTTGCATTTCAAAAGAGACTTGCGTGGATATTATGACATATCCATGTAATTTGATTTTATTATTTATAACTATTGCTTATTAATTTTAAAACCACTTGTTATTGTTAATAAGTGAAAGAAACGTTTAAAAAGAACTTACTATTATAATTAAAATGTTAAACATATACTAAAATATAAAGTGACAAGATTGACAATTTGTATTTTAAAAAAGGCTTATATGGATAATATGACATATCCATAACTTTTAATTAATTATTGTTTTGAATCAACATGAACATACAAACATGTATACAATAGTTAATTAAATATTATAAATATCACCTTCCATAACATATGATCGATAACATGAATCTAATCTAATTTACATTAAAATTCCAACCACAACATACAATGATATTCTTAAAAGAATACTTAAATCAAGAAATTACAACAAAGAATTAGTATATAACAAATTTACAAATTAAAAACTTCAACATAATAATATGACTCGAAAAATTGTTCAAAGCCCTCAAACCAACACAAAAAACTTTAAACTTGTTTTCTTTGTAAATTTTGTATGTGACTTGTATGTGTGTGTCTACTCAAAAAATTGACATTTTTATAGTAGAGTATCCATTAATTGTTTATTAAATATATTATATAAGTTATAAAACCTTTGAATTGTTAATCATTATTAAGAGACTTTTGAGTGGTATTCATTAAAATAGGATGTTTCAAATGCATGAGGTGTTTGTAAATTTTTATGGGGGTTTCAAATGCATAAGGTTCAAGAAAAAATGCTAGCTTTATAAGTATGATGCAATGTGTCTGTTTATAGATGAACAGTAATAACGATAGCTACCAACAATTAAACTTTATATAATATGCTTATGTGCATAGATGAACATTGTTAAAAAAAAACCCAAAATTAATCATGTTCAATACTGGATATGTACTTATGTTTATTTATGAACATAAATATGTTCAATTATGAATATACATATTTTTTGAATACATTACCAAGTATGCTAAAGTATGCAATTTCAACATACCATGTAAAACACAATGTTCATAAATCGATAAAAAAGTTATGTACATGCTTATGGTTACAAATTTATTCAATAACTTCATCAAGTTATTTTGTCTCCTTGTAGAATGTTATGTGCGAAAACACATGATTTGTGGTTTTCATTTTCTTTTGTGAGGTCGTTTGAATGTTGATAAATGTTATTATTTGTTGGACAACAAATTCTTCTCAAATCTAATTGAACAAATATTAAAAAAGTGAGTCTCAAAGTAATAATAATAAATCTATAAACCAAGAATTTATAATAACTCATTTTAAAAGTTTCAGTTCCCAACATATATGAAATTTGAAACAGTGAGGTTAGTGTTTTATCCAAGAGACCAAATAAAAAAGTAGAACATTGAGATTTTGCTTGGTAATGCATGAATCGCTAATACTTAACCATAATAATCATGTACATAATCATTGGTTGAGTTACAAATCATGGGGAAAAAGAATCCCTTCACAAAGTAATGCACTAATCACTAACATCTAACTATAATAATTCATAAGGAAATTGTCAAATATCTAAACGTCCAGAACCGAAATTAAAATAAGAGATAAGTGCAATGACCAAATTGAAATTCAGCAACAAAAGTACCAAATCCACATATACGGTTCCCCGAGAAGGAAGTGGCTACCTACTGGAGCTTATTGAGTTATTTACTTGGATTTTGAGAAAAACAAAGTAAATTAGGACAATTGTTAAAACAAATAATATTAATTGAATTTCAAAGAGAACCTAGAAAAGCATTATTCATTAAAATGAACAAATCAAATTAAATTGAAATTAACACAAGACAATACATAAATTGAATGTTCTTGGGAAAGTTAAAGGCAGTCGAGGGAAAAAGTTATGCATTTGAACGATTAAATGTGAAAATAACCATCGAACAATTCAATTTCCTTATTTTTTGTGCAAAACCATAATCACAAACAAAGAGTAATGGAGTCTCAATTTATATTACAGTATATACAAGCAACATAAAAGTTAACAGATTCTATAGAGTAAGTGGTATAGGATAATATAAGAGAACGATACAGATTATCATCAAATGGCCATTCATCGGTGGCAAGAAGGTTGCCGACAACTAGGTAGAGGTGTAGATAAAGGAAGATGTATTTGATGAACGATGGTTTCTATGACGATTGCATGGACGATCGTAGATGGTGGTAGGGAGAAGGGAAATGAAGATTGTTGACGATGGTTGTTCTGGTAGGAGTGGGTCATCGATTTCATAGTGTACGGTTAGTGAGAAGGAAAATCAACGTTAATATGTTTCTTTTTAATTTCCTTTTCTTTAGGTGTTACTTAATTGGGAAAAATTCATTATTCCGAATATATCTTTTTGTGAAATTGATCCCGTGGACTAGGTCGAGATGTAGAGAAAGGAAGATGTATTTGATGAACGATGGTTTCTATGATGATTACATGGATGATCGAAGATGGTGGTAGGGAGAAGGGAAAGGAAAATTGTTGAAGATGGTTGTTCTGGTAGGAGTGGGTCATCGATTTCATAGTGTAGGGTTAGTGAGAAGGAAAATCAGCATTAATATGTTTCTTTTAAATTTCCTTTTCTTTAGGTTTTACTTAATTGGAAAAAATTCATTATTCCGAATATATCTTTTTGTGAAATTATTTCCCTGGACTAGGTCGAGATGTAGAGAAAGGAAGATGTATTTGATGAACGATGGTTTGTATGATGATTGCATGGATGATCGAAAATGGTGGTAGGGAGAAGGGAAACGAAGATTGTTGACGATGGTTGTTCGGGTAGAGTTGGTCATCGATTTCACAGTGTAAGGTTAGTGAGTAGGAAAATGAACATTAATATGTTTCTTTTTAATTTCTTTTTCTTTAGGTGTTACCTAATTGGAAAATTTTCATTATTCCAAATATATCTTTTTATGAAATTGATTTCATGGACTAGGCTGCATGGTTTTATAGTGTACCATTTTAATCTTAAGGATCTAAAGGCTCGAACATTAATTCTATGGTTCTACATATAAAACATGGTTCTATATTCATCTCATATATATATATATATATATATATATATATATATATATATATATATATATATATATAATTGCGTGGATGATCGAAGATGGTGGTAGGGAGAAGGGAAAGGAAGATTGTTGACGATGGGTCATCGATTTCACAGTATAGGGTTAGCAAGAAGGAGTGGGTCATCGATTTCACAGTGTAGGGTTAGTGAGAAGGAAAATCAACATTAATATGTTTCTTTTTAATTTCCTTTTCTTTAGGTGTTACTTAATTGGAAAAATTCATTATTCCCGATATATCTTTTTTTGAAATTGATTCCATGGACTAGGTTGAGATGTAGAGAAATGAAGATGTATTTGATGAACGATGGTTTCTATGATGATTGCATGGACGACCGAAATTGGTGGTAAGAAGAAGGGAAAGGAAGATTGTTGACGATGGTTGATCCGGTAGGAGTGGGTCATCGACTTCATAGTGTAGGGTTAGTAAGTAGGAATATCAACATCAATATGTTTCTTTTTAATTTCCTTTTCTTTAGGTGTTACTTAATTGGAAAAAATTCATTATTTCGAATATATTTTTTTGTGAAATTGATTCCATGGACTAGGCTGCATAGTTTTACGGTGTGCCATTTTAATCTTAAGGATCTAAAGGCTCAAACGTGAGTATTTTTTTTTTTTGTCAAGTAATTGCTTTTTCTTAATTCTTGTTTTTAAGTATGTGAAAACAATCATTTTATACACCTAATTCTTGTCGTCGACACTCTTAAAAAGTTGTCTCCTCTCCATGTGTTATATATGTTTTTGACCCGTAGTATAACCTTTTCCGGAAAAAAACGTTCAAATGCTATATTTGATTAGTTTATTGTACAAATTAGTTTATAACCCGTGGGAATCACGGTTACAAAATTAATTAAACTTTTATGGTAAAAATTCAAAATTATTAATCATTTATTTTAAATAAATTATTAATTAAGAGATACTTTTAATTACATAAAATTATAATTATTGATTTAAATAAATATATTGTGATAACTCGAATTCAAAAAAATATATAAATATATATAATTTAACTTTATTAATAAAATAATATAATGGGTTATTAATTAGGAGTAATTGGGTTGAAATATGAAACATAATGAGTTTTAAAACCTAAAAATCGTCACTTTGATGGAGGAGTAAATTCGAGAAAATCATAAGTTTTTAGCCATTACAATGTTAGCCATTATATAAAGCTCATAAAAACCTATGAAAACCCAACAAAATTATAAGAAATCCTTGAGAATCAAGGGAGAAATCGAAGAGATAAGTTCTTGAAGATTTTGGGTCTTCTTCTAGCAAATCAAGGTATGGTTCTTTCAAATTAGTTGTATATATTAAGTGTGTGTGGTTCATGGTTTGGGTTGATTATATGTCTCTGTTTTGTCCAAGAAATAGGTAATTAAAAAAAATGAATAATGGGTCTTTGGAAAAAATGAATTTTAGAATGTTGTGATGTTTCTTTCAAAATTTTAGATGTCGATTTATGTTAGTAAGATTTGGAGATAGCCTAGGTTGATTTTTACATAACTATTTAATGGTTATCTGGGAAACTGGAGCTATATATAAAATATATAAATGGCAGAAAAACAAAAGAGAGGGATGTTCAGGTTAAGAAGGAGGTAGCTCGGATCCGTTTTTTTTTTTGGGTGGGTCTAATTCAGAGAGTGGGTTCTGTTTTATAAAAATAATATGAAAAGTCAAACAACTAAAAATTTTTATTGGTACTCCGGTCCTTACGTTTTATTTTTGAGAATCAAAACCCAATAATTACAGAAAGGGGCCTTGTAATTTAAATAACATGTCATTTTTTCTAAATCAAAGTATTACTAATCCAACGTTTCTTTCGTAAATTAAAACCACTGTTGCATATATATATATATATATATGTAGGTGGATTCAATTGAGAAAAAAAAATGTTAAGAATGGGGGAATCATTCTCAGCCACTCATTTTATTCAAGCATAAAAAGACACGGTGGCAAACTTGTAAATATGAGAACAGCCTTCAATCTCAAATACGTATCTATAGTTCAAACTCATTCATCGTTCATCATCCAAATTTTTTCTCCAACTTTCAACAATCATCCAGATTTCTTCAATTAAACCATCATCAACATCATCCAATGCTAATCAATCATCGATCTTCGTCAATAATCAACACGATTCAACAGTTAACAACAAAAATTCATTTTTGGTTCTTTTAATTCAACATTCAATTGTGCTTGAATACGATCAGATCTTTAACACCTATGATTAATTATACTCTCATCGTTATTAGATCAACATCATCGATAATCAACAAAAATCCACTTCATATCATTCATTCAACATCGATTATCAAATAAAACTTGAAAATTAAGGTTAGAAAAATATCAAATCGTTTTTTTTTGAAAAATTTCATATAATTCTCTATCAATCTACTCTTTTGTAAGATTTAAATAGTCAAAATATCATGTTTTTAACATTTTTAAAAAAAGTTAAATTGTATGCACTGCAACTGTTTGATGAAATGCATGAACTAAATTACCACGTTATATTCATATATGAATATGTTTTCTCAGTATATGATTATTAAAACAAAAAAACAAATATGCAAGTTTGTATGTTATTCATATGTGAATAACATATAAAAATTATATATATTTGTGAAAATACATTGTAATATTCATATGTGAATATATTATGTAATATTCATATATGAATATACTGTGTAATATTCATAAGTGAATATATCATCTAATATTCACAAATGAATATACTATATAATATTCACATGTGATATACTATGTATTACTATGTAATATTCAGATATGAAAATATTATCTAATATTCATAATGAATATACCATCTAATATTCACAAGTGAATATACTATGTAATATTCATAAGTGAATGCATCGTCTAATACTTAAATATGAATATATTATGTTTATTATATGCTATATTCATATATGAATTATACTTCAATTGTAAAAAAAAAAAAAAAAAAAAAAAAAAAAAAAAAAAAAAAAAATGAATCATAGTTTTTATTCATAACTGAATAATGAATGTAGTGTAGTAAAAACCTGATTCATTCTTATTCACTTATGAATAACGATAACTGAAAATATAAAAAAAATAAATTTTTTATTTTATCTTAAAACTATATCAATATGGATGTCTATTTGTAGAGAATAAAAAATCATGAATTTTGGTATATTTAAAATCATTTTTCGATAAAAATAACTTCTTAAAAATTAAAAAAACGAAAATACTATGTTTTTGTATATATTAAGGTAATGATTAACATAGTTTAAGGAAATATGTTTTGTTGGAAAACACATGTCTATTCCTTTCCCATTTCTGTTGGTACGACGGAGGCTTTTGCGGCAAAAATAAATGAGTGGCTGAGAATGATTCCCCATTCTCAATTTTTTTTCTCAATTGAACCCTCTTATATATATATATATATATATATATATATATATATATATATATATATATATATATATATATATATATATATATATATATATATATATATATATAGCCCCTACGGTTTGGGAATTTGCCTACTTTTAAATTTTTACAATAAAATCTGTTAACATTT
Source organism: Lactuca sativa (assembly GCF_002870075.4). Lineage (NCBI taxonomy): Eukaryota > Viridiplantae > Streptophyta > Magnoliopsida > Asterales > Asteraceae > Lactuca > Lactuca sativa. The sequence continues at coordinate 167,170,053 of NC_056626.2, read as the reverse complement.
GCATTTCAGCCCCTGAAGTTTCGGTATACTTTTGCCTAATTTATTTAATAAATACATTATTGATTATTTTCTTAGAAAAATATACAATTTAATATATTTTTAGCATTATAGCTAAAATATTAGTTGGTCGAACGAGACATACGAATAGTTGAACCACATACCACGAACTTATAGGAAGTTTTCTCGGATGTTGCCTTAGAAAATTTGTTGTTGGAATATAGGGTGCAAGTTAGCAGCTTCGGTTAAAATTTGTCGGTTACGAGGTGAGTTTTTCGTATTCTGTAGTTGCTCGCACATAAATGTTGTCATGTGTTTATTATGTGGTTTTTATTTACTTATTGACAGTATGCTTTATGATAAGTATGGTTGGGTGCAAATGTTATTTTGGATTTGTTATCTGTTGTGTGTGGTTTTTTTGGATGACGTGTTTAGTGAGAACGGGTGGGTGTTTAATCGTCGTGAGCATGACGGATGTGTGTGATCGGCGGGGATAGGAATTGAGAGTCATACTTATTTCCTTGGATATTTAAAATACTTGAGTACAATGGATGATGAGTTGTCTCAAGGAGAAAGAAAATGAACATTTGGTTCTTTCTCTGGATAATTAATTGTTCCCATAAATTATGTCATCGGGTGATATGTTTGTTGTATGATTTATTGAAACTATATGATAAAACTATATGTTTTTTTAAGTGATGGACATGTATGTGTAACACGAACTCACTAGGCCCTAGGCTTATCTTTTTAGAAACTTTAAATGTGCGCAACCCAGGAAACCATTTAACAAGTGACGGTAAGAAAGCTAGAGAGAACGATTGACCAACAAGACGAAAAAGAAGTTCCACAAAGACGTAACACCCGAAGCTCTTCGGTTGAAGACTTTATTTTATTTTATTTTGCTTCCGCTGTAGTTTAGTCAATCGTTAAGTGTTAGAATTGATCTTGGGAGATGTTCGAATAGTTATATTTTGATATTGATATTTATTATCTTGAAAATTGGGGTGTCCATATATAAAATTATATCGCTTTAGAATTTGTATTAATTTTATGTTAATTTTTATTTTAATGTTATTAATTTAATATAATTAGAGTGAAAATTAAATTTTAAATTTGAAATTGAGATTCAATAGATTAACAAGAGACATGCATTAATTAGGAGACACAATAGGGTGACACATGACAAAAGAAGAATAATATATATATATATATATATATATATATATATATATATATATATATATATATATATATATATATATATATATATATATATCAATTAAGAAGCTTAATATGATGACACATGTCAAAATGATAATAATTTTTTTAATAAGAATAGAGAGATTGTCAATTCTAATCCTAATTTAATGTTACTTTTAATTATCTCTATCGGAATTTGGACTCAACATTTATTCAATTATATTTTTATATAGTTTATAAATTTGCATTTGACTTCTTTAATTGTTATAGTATTCAGGTTATTTCGTCAGGTGGTATATTATAAAGATGTATGATGGAGTGGGGCTTGATTGGAAAAAAAGCAATGTTTTAAAAACTGGTTTTTTAGTTGAACCGGTATGGTGACCGGTTTCCGGTTCAACCGGTTCGACCGCCGGGTGAACAGGTTTCTATATTTTTCATGTTTTTTTTTTCTATTTTCCTACACATACATACATATAGAAATTATGAATTTGATATTTACAAGTTTAAACATTAAAAACACACATAAAAATAAGTTGTAGATGAATCCAAATACATTAAAATAACACATAACCATAAGTTTAATGTTTTACATCAATCCATATATGTCGAAAAGAAAATAAAGTATAATACCGAAACGAAATATATATAGTTATTGATGAGTACAAACACTTCAAAAAAATTTATAACATTTACAATATGTTTTTATTTAGAGAAACTAAATAGATTTTTAAAAAAATCAGCAAAGTGCATTATTTAAATGGTTCTTTTTCATGTGTTTTTATTTAGTTTAACCGGTTCAACCGCTTTATTTTGACCGGTTCAACTAGTTTTTTCTAAAAATCGACCGGTTCAATTCGGTTCAGAAATCAATGTAAAACTAATGATAGTTGAATCGCTCTCTTTCCCGATTCACGGTCCAACCGGTTCGACCGGCCGGTTCAAACCGGTTTTTAAAACATTGGAAAAAAGACAGATGTAAAAAACAAAGAACTTGTATCTCGAGAAAAAGCTAATGTTATTTGTATTATGGATCTACAATATTTTTAAAAAATTATCTATGCATTCTTTCAAAAATGTAGCATTTAGTAGATGCTTCAATGTATTCTATAAATATTCAATGACCATAATGTATTTTGTGAAAAATGTAACTTAATTTTTTTTAATACTGTCTAGAATAATTTAAAATTTTAATGGATTATTCTTAGTTTTTTTTTCCAATTTTTTTATTTTGTAGATTTTATGTATTTCAAGTTAATACTACTTTAGAAATGTTTTAATCCAAAACAAATCATTCTTTTTTTCAAAAATGAAAATGTTTGACTTTTTTGAAAAAAAAAATTAATTCCTAAATATCTGATTTACTCATTTTGTTGCCTAAAATAAGGATATGCAAATGGGTATATTATCCCTAAGACAAATATGGAATTTTAATTCTTAAAAAAAAACTAATAAATATAATCGTATTTTTTTCAAGAATAATTATATTTTTCATTAATGCAATGTTGATGATTGAATTACACATGGATATGATGAATACCATTTATATTTGAATATATATATATATATATATATATATATATATATATATATATATATATATATATATATATATATATATATATATATATATATATCAAGGTTGTAAAAAACGTTTGCCGTTAGCTAGTCGGTGGACCGGGGTCAAGGGATTAATCGGCTAGACGGAGATTTATCGGTGGATTAATCGGGGACCATTAATTGCTAATTTGTTGAATTTTAAAAAACTTAAATATGACTAATATCATATCAAAGTTCGTAAATACCACTAATATGATAACAAAATACGTTAATATGATTAATACAACACTAATCATGCTTCAAATAATGTCCATTGAATTAAAACTTCAAAATGTTAAAATTTCATCATTTTATAATATTTTACTCATTATGTATGCAACGATTAATCGCTAGACGCCCTCTAATCGGTTGAGTAGTGCCCATGGATTAATCGGAAATTTATCGGGACTTAATCGAGATTTTTATAACAGTGATATATATATATATATATATATATATATATATATATATATATATATATATATATAGAGAGAGAGAGAGAGAGAGAGAGAGAGAGAGAGAGAGAGTTAATGTACCCAAATAAGTTATATACAAAAATATATATTTATGTACATTAACATGTAAAAATACATGTATAAATGTATTTAATATGTCTTTTATTTGATCTATAAATCTAATGTAGTAGTTAGCTATTTTTATATCTATTTTTATGTCAGAGAAGACTTGAATCATTGATTTAACGGTGGAAAATCTATAGAAAAGTTTTAATATTTTGATGTAATTTATGAAAAGGTTTTAAATTTTATTATGTTAACAAAATTGTCCTGATAACCGAAGAAAAAAAAATTCAAAATCAGCGATTTTTTACCTGTAAATTATTTTTTACACAATTACCTCCATAAAAGTCCAATTATTTTGGATCAGCTTATGAAAAAGTCTCAAAAAAAGTTTATTATTTAATTATTTTTTTACTTTAACTCTTCTAATTTTTCATTAAAAATCTAGAAATTTCCTAGTATAAATTATGAGTATGAATAAACTCATTAACCACTATAAAACAAAAGATGTTAAAAGTAAAACCAATTGTTATGTTGATATAAGAAATCATCAACCGATTACAAGCCAACTCATAGTCCACACCATAAAGGGTGTATAGTTACATAAAGGGACGCCACGTCACGACCATGATCCTAGTCTTGTTGCTACTAGTTGACTTGACCTCTCTCCTTGAGGTCGAGAGTTTAAGTCTCATTGTAGACATATGTGAAATAATTTAGGAGTAGTTTAATATATATTTGTATTTGCCGTTCAATAAAAAATTAACTTGACCTACGTCACTAAGGTCAAGGCTCGCACCGCGAATCTCCGAAAACCCAAAATCGTTAACCTTGAGCTAGTAACTTAATAAATTGAATCATAAATGGAAAACAAGTCTTAAAATGTCAAATGATGTAATGCCATACTTGCTTTGGAGCTAGTTTATACAAAAGACGACAATGGCATTTTCAATTTACGTCATAGAAAATAGTCCTAAAAGTGTAACAAATTGTTATAACTTGTAATTTTTTAGAACCAATAAATTTCCAGATTTTCTACGAAAGAGTAAAAGCAGTTAAGTAAAAAAAAATAGGACTTTTTCTTAAACTGATAAGAATAATGACATTTTTTTAAAATAGCCGGATAAAAAATATTTTACGGTAAAAATAGAGTTGATTTGAAATTTTTATCCAATAATTATGACCTTTTCGGTAACAAAACAAAATTTACTACTTTTTAATAATCTATACCAAAATAGTATGACTTTTTTTGGAGATATCCAATTTAAACCTGGAATAAAAATATAATTGGGCTAGAAACATATCTAATGTGTATTGAATATGTATTTTTAACTAGTGTTTCAACAAGTAAGGATATATGTAAAAACGATTTTAATGTGTATTTTTTAATATAACATTTGAAAATATATGTGGAAATGTATTTAAGTTTGAAATTATATATATATATATATATATATATATATATATATATATATATATATATATATATATATATATATATATATATATAAACAGAACATATATAATTAAAGGATAAATACTATAAAAGTCATTGAGTTTTTATGAAAATTTGATTTGAACACTATGTTTTTTTCTTAGTTTTGACACCCAAAATATTGTGTCACTAAGTAGTGTTATGTTAACATATCACTTCATCAAATCAGACATGTCAGCATATCATATTAGCTAGCAACCTTGTTTATCGGTCTAATGGTCAAATTTTTATGTAAACTTAATAACCTTTGTTTAATTTTCCCTTTAATTAAACTAGCGAAGAACCCCGCTTTACAGTGCTGGAAATGACAAAGAATTAGAAATGCACACATTATAGCTTCCATGTGACACCATTTTCACGACACAGAAAGAAGCCAAGATAACCTTAATCCCCAGATGTACATTAAGATTGTACTCCATTATTGTTGCTTCCCCTAGATATATGCTTACAACCTAAAAAAGGGGAAATCATTGTAAAATCTAATGTGTAAAAGCATGACTATCTTCATTTCTTTATAACGTGACCAAAATTGATTGTCAGGTTTCCATTGAACCGGATTATGAATAATTGTATCCATAATAAATTAAATAATCTTTCATATCTATATATACACAAAATCCATACTCATCGATTACATAGATAATTTAGATGCATAATAATTTCTAATTTTTTGTTGCTTAAACGCCTCTAATCCATTTGAAACCCAACACTCACAAGTGTTGGAGTAGAATCGATGTATAACCTGATTCAGTCAATGAAACTTGGGTCGATAAGATGTTAGAATACGAGATTCTAATTATTGAAACAGAACAACATGCTCAAAAAGCATTTAGAAATGATTTTGGTAGTTGAGATATCTGATAGAATTTACTTACATCCAATTGGCAACGCAAATAAAATGGAATGAAATTCCTATATTGTCATCTCTTTGACATATTCCAAAACATTATGTGAATAAAACGACCGTTTTTTGCATAAAAATAATCAATCTACTCAAATGCATAAATGATTTTTTTTCCTTACACATCTCGCCAAATGGGATCCCTATGTTCTGCCTAATAAGAGCTCTAACCATCACGATGACATTTTCTCAATGTGGGTCCCGTCAACCAAGGTGGCACCCATCCTCACAAAAGCTTAACACAGTTCCTATAATGTCAATTTTAATACGTTCGAAAACTAAGATGAGATACATGCATACCTGTAGGAAATGAGATTGGGGAATAGTCTATAATCCTCAACCATGAATCTATAATCCTGAAATATTTCAGTTTTTCAGCAAAAATTTAAACTTTTGTATTCTGTGAAATTTTTTAACAAGCATATCTTATTCGTTTTAAGTTAGATTGACATGCGGTTTTTTCCAATGTGTAATTTAGAGTTAGTAGATGATTTTAGATTGTAATTTGGTTGTTTTTGGTGTTATATTCGATGAGTTACGGGCCTTCAAATATGAGCAATCAAAGCTGAAATATTTCTGCTTTTCAGCAAGAAATTTAAACTTTTGTATTCTGTGAATTTTTTTAAAGAATAATATCTCATTTGTTTTAAGTCGGTTTGCATTGAGATTTTTTCCAATATGTAATTTAGAATTTGTAGAGATTGTAGACTATAATTTAGTAGTTTTTGGTACTATGCGATAAGTTACAATCGTTCAAAGATGAGATATCACAGCTGAAATATTTCAGCTTTTCAGCAAAAAAATTTAAACTTTTGTATTCTATGAAATTCTTTAAACAAGCATATCTTATTTGATTTAAGTCGAATTGACTTGCGGTTTTTTCCAACATATAATTAGACCTTGTAGAAGAGTTTAAACTATAATTTTGTTGTTTTTAGTGTTATATTCAATGAGTTACAATTATTCATACAAATGGTATAAAGTATAAACAATCAAAGTTTCCAAATGACACAAGAAACGGAAACATATTCATTTTTACTAGTTGTTGCGTATCAAACCCAATAAATATTCATTTTACCGAGTTTTAATGTATCAAACCCAACAACATCTTCATTTTAACGAGTTATATCAAACCTAAAAATGCATTTAAACAAGTTATACTATATGCATGTAAATTTGTAGCGGTCCAAACGAGTCCAAGAACCGAAAATCCCAGACCTGGACCTGGACCCAGTAAGTCTTATCCGGTCCACGGTCCATGGTCCACAATATTCTTTGAAACCGGACCGGTTCGGTCCGGTCCAAATACTCATCCCTAGTCACTGGACTCCATCCGTCTCAGGAGTTGAAATATTTGTGTGCACAGGCTCATCATGCAGCAAATTCCTTCTGATCCGTATTCTTGAATTCTTAACAAAAGCAACTGTAAGAAACTACATTCCTTTTATGATTTTTCTTGGTCATGGTTGTGAGATTTTAGTTCTAAATTTTATAAAAAATGTTTGGTAATACAAAGAATTGAGTTACAGTTTTAGTTGGGAAAAGACATATTTTAATATGATATCAGAAAGTTTAAGCTAAAAGACTAAAAAATTCAATATAAAAAGCATCCATAGAAGGTCGAGGATAGGCGGGTCCATTTGTGGTTAAGCGACCCGAAAACTACAAATTCCTGGACTTGATCCCAAAATCACAAGGAAAGAGCAAGAGCAATTCCATTTTCACATTCAAATTTATGAAATGGGTTTGTAATTTCTTCATAGATCTTTCTATAGAAAGATATGAACATAGTGGCCCAAAGTCGAATTGAGAATAAAGATGAGTCAAGAAAAGCCAAAAAAAAAAACTCAAGTAGTTACCTCATATACAAGTTTATAAACCATCTTGTATGTCTCTTTATCATCAACTTTCTAAATTATAGATGTTGTGGTGCCTATATTTAAGAAAAATGTATGCCAAAATAAAGAAACATTTGTGCTTAAATATAAGAAAATAGTACCAAAACAAAGTTTGGAAACTAGAATGAACCGTCACCATCGCCCTAGATGTAGGGGCCAAGGATCGATTTCCATGGTTATTTTTCCTTCCTGTGTGTGGACTGAACGAAAACAAACATTTATTAAATAAGTAAAAAAGAAGAACACGAAGTTGTAACTAATAAGATCATACCCACCAATTAACGTGTTCTTGAATAAGAAACTTATTTGAAGCATTTCAACAAATAGGTCATGGGCAATCCACCAGAGTTTTTATGTATGTAAAAATGTCACCCTTTTGTCTCCCCTATTGCATCAGTCAGAACCTCTATTACCAATTTTAGTTTCGGATATCCCTTATTCATGTTCCACACCACCATGATAAGAGTTGAATAGAAATATTACACAACAACATAAAAATCATATTGAAAATAAGTTCAACTAATAACATAAATAATACATAACTTAAAGTTGAATATATTAAAAATAATAATACTTACAATATAGAGCAAATATATTATAAACTAATAGATTATATGCACATATTAAGCATTATACACATAAACAAAAAGATAAGATATGAAATTGGTTTACACCTTCTTTCCATTGAAAATTTCCAAATTCCAAACTTCAACACACAGTTAAAGAAAGAAGACATTTACGACTTTTGGCTTTCGTGAAATACACTTTAGTAAACACATTTAGATCTCGTATACCAAACTAACAATGAAGTTATTTATTAATCATGATTACAAAAATATAGGTATCCTGGACCTAAAAACTTCCGATTTTGGAAATTTTCATGTTATTGAAATGACACACTAAGTTTTTCTTACAACTAATTTACAATAAATAAAACTGTTTATTGTTTCATATTGATGAAATGGTTAAAGGAAAAATCATCAATTATAAATTACTTCGGTATCCAGACATCATTAGAGTCGAGGAGGCAACTGACTTCTTTTATGATACAACAACCATCAGAGGAAAATGCTTGCAAGGGAATGATTTGAAGACTAACATGATTTTATCACATATCCAACCTATTTTAGATGGGAATGTTGTAAAGCACAAAAGCAGAACTTATCATTGGTAAAATGTTGTGTGAATGTAAAAAAGAATTGTCCTTACATTTTTTATTGCAGCTCTTAATGACCTAATTACATGCAACACAGAAGAAGGATAAAAACTAAGAAACCTCACTGAAATTAAACACAAGTTAACAAAACATAGAGAAGAAGATTATAAATTTAAACTAGCACAACATATATAATGTTGTTACCGCTCCTTATTTTCTCAATACCACCCACAGAGTAATAAAGTAGTGGGGGCGAGGTTGATCATGATCAATTGGAAAAAGGAAATTATTTTAATTCTTAAATATAGGTTTCCTTGAACATTATAGTGTTCAACGCATTGTATAAATTTTTTGTATAGTTTTATGGAAAGTATAATAATGATGTGACAATTCATTGAAATCTAAAGAGTAAAATGAACTGTTGATATCCTAATGGTTTATGTATTTCGAGCTAGTTACTATCAGATATAGCTTCTAATAATAATTATATTTATTTCTATATTAAATTAATTAATATTAATAATATTTTTATATTAGTAACTAAATAATCCAAAATCTCTGTTGATACATAAAGTGATCCTCTTAAACTTGATGATCCGCAAACACTTCTCCTACCGCAATCTGTTCTTTCAATCACAATCTCTTTTGCTACCGTAACCACAATATGAAGATGTCTTCCACAACTACCCCATCCACAATGAAGATTTCAGTTACATCATCTGACTAGTCTTATATGCATTATTTTATCCAGTGAACCTTGCATGGTCACGCTAAGTAAGAAGTTTAATACTTGTTTATTTCCAATGTAGCTTTTTGAGACTTTATAAATAGAGTCTTCATCTTCATGTAACTTACACCTCTGAATACACATCTCTACATAACTTATCTTCGATCTCTTACCTTCCGATTATCAATCTGAAAGATCTTTCTGAACTTTCACTCCAAATATTAAGATCATGCTCTTATCTCATCTAGTCTTCGAGACTCCTTTCACTTTAACTGATCTCATATACTAACTTGTGTTTGATTGCAAACCTTGTTAAGAATCAATTTAGTGTTTACTTGATATATAACTTGTTGTCTTTTAAATTTCCTTTACTTTTCACACTTTTTTTTCCTGCAACTATCTAACAAATCTAACTTCTTATTATTGTTGAGCTTTTATGATCCTTTGAGATTAACTTATTCCGCAATCTTATCTTGTAGTAACGTTTGTTCAAGTGTTTGTCAAAAAATTTTCTCTCAACAATTGGTATCAGATCCCAAGTGGTTGCTTTTTAAACAAAATTCTGATTTTGAAAAGCCTTCTATACCACTGAAGCTCATATTTCTCAAAAACAAACAAAAAAACAAAGGAAATATGGCACAAGATTTATCACTAAACGTTTTCAACAGTGTTGGAGGTTTTAACATAGCTCCAATACTTATGGCAAATGAATGTCTTCACTGGTCACAAAGGATGAAGATGTATCTTAAAAGACTTAGAAGAGATGTATGGAGATCCATGTAAGAAGGGCCTCATGTCCCTATTCTTACTCCGGTTTAAGCTGACGGTGCTTAAGTTTGACTAGGTGGTGGTCAAGGACCAATGAATCGACCAACCAAATACGATCTAGACAAAATGGAAAATGATGCCATTGCTTCCTACGAAATTTCCTGCGGTGTTGCTCCTGACAACTTCGACATTATCATCAACTACAAATCGATGAAAGAAATCTGGGATGTGCTGAAGAATCTCTATCAAGAGTCAGAACAGGCAAAAGATAAGAAACTCACCACTGCCCTAAATGATTTTAACAACTTCAAAGCTCTTCCTGGAGAAATGCTTGATGATTCATTCAAACGTTTCAATCTCATCATCACTAAATTATCAAATGCTGGTATAGTCCGAAGTAACCATGAAACAAACCTTCAATTTCTCAATGGTTTGGGAAGGCATTGGTCTACTGCAAAAATGACTGAGCAAGGTGATAGAAAGATTCATACTCTGTCATTACTCAAGCTGTATGGAGAACTCCAGGCATAAGAATCAACAGTGCTAAAAGACTGTGCTGATCTCGGTGGTCGACTTGCCCTAATATCTCAAGCCCCACAAACCAAAACCCCACAATACTCATATCCTGTTGAATCATCCTATGCACTTTCATATGAAAACTCACCACAATCATATGAAGCAGATGTCGAATATGATGATGATGAAGAATTCCAAAATGCCATTGCCTTGGTTAACCAACAATTCAACAGGCTACCACCATCTTCATTTCGAAAGACTCAACAGCTTACTAAGCCACCATTCAACCTGAACTTCAATCCACAAAACAACCACACAAGATATCCCCGAAATCCCCATCATCCACTACAACCACAAAATGCACGCCACACAAAAGAAGTACTGCAGTACAACAAACCATCAGACTCCGGTACCATAGCAGAAGAAAAGACTGAAGTCATCATTTGTCACAAATGCATCACGGAGAATAACTTTGCCAAAGACTGTAAGGCAAACATAGTTAAGGACAAGTAATTCTACCTGAGAATGGTCCATGAAATGGAGGAAAAATAAAAGGGAAGGGCATTATGTGATGGGTTTTGAGCACTATAACAACCTTATGGTGCACATACAACCCTAATGCTTTGGATCTAAGTTTTCTCTAATTATACATGCAATATTGTTTTCCAAAGCATGAAGCCTAACTAGCATACAAAGTTTTGGTATGAATCATAAATACTAGTTAGAAGAATACCTCTTGTTATAGCTTGTTGTATTTGGCCTTTAAGAACTTAGCACCTCAAGTGTGATGCGTCAAATGATTCACAAAACACCACTAATAATTGGAGAACTTGAGAGAAAGCTTGGAGGCACTAAAAATTGGCTATAGTTTCTCCAAGAAGACTAGTGTATATGATTTTAGGCCAAGGGGTTACATATATATATATATATATATATATATATATATAGAATTCCAAGGATTATGTGTAAACCCTAATTCTTGCACTTGGGCTTGTAATGGACTAACACTTTATGGATCCTTACATAAGCTTAGTCCATCACTAATCAATCATGGATTATTACCCCAACCTATATGTATCATTCATTTACACAATCAACCCTTGTATATTTAATTAGTCTCTTTTGATCTCTAAATTAATTCCAAATTAACTCTTGATCGATACTAATTAAATAATATGATTCCTCTTTCTCAAATATCCATCTTATTAGTTTGTTCTGGTGAATGCAACCCAAAATGAACCATGCTACTCTCGGGGTCAAGTACATTCTAATTATAGTTATGGGCTTAGACACCTAATCCAACAGTCTCCTACTTGAATAAGTCTAATAACTATATCTACAAGTACGACATAAAAACAACTAGAAATCGTAGCTCTTAAAAGCCGATGTCGAACTCTGACGTGCCATTTCAGATAAAGGGACACATATATATATATATATATATATATATATATATATATATATATATAATCATATATATATATATATATATATATAATCAAAAATCAAAGTCAAAAGAATTAAATAAATGACAAAAAAAAAACAACCAAAAAGATATCTTTCTGAGATCCTCCAACCTTTGTGTATAGGCTTATTAAGATTCATCATTACCATCTTCATACAACCGCTCTTCAATTTCTTGCAGATTTCTATGGATTCCCTCCTTCTCTTCCTCTGTTGCAAAGCTCCGGTGTGCACTTAAAAACCTATATAAAAAAATCTTTAATTAAGTGTAATGCAAATTTATGTCATGTTAACTTTGTAATTTGACAAAATGTATTTGGAAGTAATGGAATTGTAATCCATCACTAGTTTGGTTGGAAAAAACGGAATGGAATCGCCATTTGGGAGTAAATGGAATCTAAGCCATATGATCATATTCAGAGTTGTTACTTACTGTATGTGTAGTAGAGGGGGTAGAATCACCATTTGACATGTGATTTTTCAGCCCCCATGTGTTTGAAGGCGAATAAGGATAATCTTTTATAAGCTGAAACAAGAAACAAGATGGAGGTGTATGTAGTTAATATTTTATATTTATAAAGCTAATGACTAAATTTATGTTTAAAGAGAAAATTACAAAATTAGCCAAATACACTAATTACCTTACAAATTTAGCCAAAAAAATAGAAATTGCCAAAATAACCACTAAATTCGCAGATGGAAAAGCCGCATCTGCGATTTTGGCTTTCCATCTGCGAATTATACTGTTCATGTGCGATTTTCGTGGGAAAATTCTATAAAAACTGTTTTTTTTCTTTATTTTTCACTCTTCAATATAGAAAAACTCTCATTCGCGGATTCCTTTTGACGATTTTTAGAAGAAAATTGAGGATTATTTCAACAATCCCGCAAATATGGTTAAATTTTAATTCTTTTTATGTTTTATTTAACATTGATTTAGTATATGTCTTTATTATTTTATTATTTATTGTTAGTGTAAAAAAGATGAAATTATATTGTTTGTGATAGGGTAATTTTGTTGTATTTGATAGTTTTAATATTTGTTATTAGTAAATTTGAAGTTTAAATGTTATTTTGTTAGTGGTTGTATGAATGTACAAGTAGAGACTGCGTAGAGTGTGCATCGGGTAGTTGTACATTTAGTAAGACGGATAGAACATGCTAATTTTTTTAAGTTATTAGTTAAATAAATTGTTAGAATAATGTTTACAATATGTTTTGATTAGTGGTTTAAGTTGATAAATTGATATAGCATGGTTAGAATATGTTATTTGTCGTTTGTATAGTTGTTGTATAACTTGAAAAATTGTGTATTCTTATCGTATAATTGTTTTTATAAATTGAAAAATGGTTAAAATAATGTTTACAATATGTGTAGAATAGTCGTTTGTATATTTGTCGTATAAGTTGAAAATCTGTATATATTTGTTGGTGAAGTATAAAAATTTTTATAGATGGTTAGAAAATTTTATAATATGTGTACAGTAGTCGTTTGTATATTTGCCGTACAACTTGAAAATTTATATATATATATATATATATATATATATATATATATATATATATATATATATATATATATATATTTGTTGTTTAATAGAAAAAATTTTATAGTATGGTTAGAAAATGTTATTTTATATAATTTGAAAGCTAAAAATTGTTTGTACATTTTTCATATAACTTGAAAAATTGTTAATTTAGTTGTCGTTTTAGTTGAAAAATTCTTCGTTTATATGGTTAGAAAATGTTATTTTATATAATTAGAAAGATAAAAATTGTTTGTATATTTGTCATATAACTTGGAAAATTGTTTATATAGTTTTCGTTTAAGTTGAAAATAGTTATAGTATGTTATTGTTTTTTAGCGTAAATATACAAATTATTTATTAAATATTTGTATTTGCATTGTTATTATTGTTTATGTTATTATTGCATTTAATAATCATATATTTTAAAATGAAATATTTGTTTACTTTTCTAATATGTTATTGTGTTTTGTGCAGCATGATTATAATAATTTTAATGTAAAAGCTATTGTAAACTTAAAAGGATCAAGGTGTAATATACGAGAAGTATTTGAAGTGTTAGATGGTGTCAGACATGATATATTTAGAGATACGGTATTTGGTTACTTGTTGGACGTCCCTCGTTTACAAGAAAACGGATTGTTGTTCCACAAAATGTTTCTCCATCAGATACGGTCGGACGCTGTTTTATCTCTCGAATAAAACGGTTATATTTTAGAGTAGGCGATATGAAAATGGTATATGGGCCGGAAGAGTTTTGTTTGATAACTGGGTTGAATTTTGGGGAGTATCTAGAAAACATCGGGAAAAAAGTCAGAAAAAATAGTTAGTAGTAAAAAAATATGTTTATTGTGTGAGCGGCTATTTCCGAACTATACAAATAGTTCGGTGAAAATCGGTGACCTGAAAAGTTTTATTTTAAATTAACAATTCTTAGAAGTTGACGACGCCGATGCAGTTAGAATATGTTTGATATACATTTTGTGTGAAGGTTTTTTGGGAAAAGAAATTAATGATCGGGTGCCACAAGATTGAGTTTTTTTTTTTGTTGGGAATTTGGATGTCTGGAACAAATATTTTTTGTTTACTTTGAAAGTTTATAATATTAATGTTAATTTATATTATAATAGTTTCACTTGGGGTAGCTATCTATGAGATTTTACGTATGATGACCTTGAGGATACATGGAAAAAGTTAAATAAATATTTATCACTTCCTGAGCATCGTCAAACTTTAAAATACACCGTCTCAGAATTTACGGCTCCAATTAGGATATAAAAATTTACTTATATTTAAATGGTTTTATTGTTATGTTAGTTATTTTAATTTTAACTTTTATTACTATAATTGTAAAAATTGTAGATATGGATATATGAGATGCTTCCGGCTGTTCGTGCCTGTGGATTTGTATTGAAAAAAAATAGAGACATATCTTAGATGAAACGATGGAGTGAGACAAAAAAAATTGAAATGGGTTGATGTGAACAAGATTTTTTCAAAGATACAAGTTTATAAATATTTTATTATTATTAATAAACTTCATTATTATACTTTTATATGCATTTTTAATATGTTAAATTTTTTAGGAGGGACAACCACCGAGACAAAACATGTTACCGAGTGATGGTGATATGACATCTTGTTATTATATGTCATTTCAAGAGTATGTATATGGTGAACGGAAATCAGTTCCATTCCTAGTACGGGATCATTTTAGGAGACAAGATGAATTTTCGTCTAGTATGTCATCTAGTGGTCGCTCTCATGGTAGAGGTGAGCGCAGTGAGAAACACAACCTAGAGGTGTTGAAACGGCTACATGCACTGGAGCAACATGTGTTTACGAACCGAGAACCTAGAGAGGTGTTTGTTGAAGAAGTGAATAATGAAGATTTATGGAATAACATCAGTTTTGAGGAGCCTGCAGTATTCCAAACAAAATTTGATGAACGGGTTAGTTACACGCTACATTATTTTTTTTAATTTATTAACATATATGAATATTTGTGTTCATAATTTATATTTGAAAATGTTGGTTGTAGAAGATGAGGTGATGAATAAAAATAATACAAATGAAAATATTTTTGGTGATATTAAAGACGATAAGGTTGTTATAGATATTACATTTACGATTTTAATAATTAATTTTTAATGTGTCTTTTGTTAATAAGTATAATGTGTTATTTTTAATGTAGGAGTTAGAGGAGAGGAATAACAATGCGGGGAAAAAATTTGATGATGATGTGTTTGATGTAAATGATTATAATAAAGCTAAAGAGGTTGTTATACTTACAATTATTTTAATTTTGTTTTTAGTAGATTGAAGCATTTTTTTAATTAGAGATTATTGCTTATTAAATTTGGTGTCGGAGGAAGATGAAGTAATAATTACGGGAAATGTAGATTATTATGATGCTTATGGTTTTGTTGGCAAAGAAGTTACACCCGATACCGAGGACTTGAAAACCATCACAATATTTGTGCCCTCCTTACACTGATGTATTCGTTTAATTTATAAACTTATATCGTAATAATAGAATTTTATGTTTATGTGAATTATTTGAAAGATGGAGCTTTAAACATTTGAATATTGTTTTTAGTTGCATACGACACTGAAGTAAAAAATAAGACCAAAAAATCAAATCAACAAGCCCCGTTCCTCCTCCAGCTTTTGCTGTTGTTCACGACTTCTCCGTGTTGCGCCTGCAACCTTACGTAGCAGGCGGTGAGGTTGTCATCCACAATTATTTATTTCATTCATATGATGTCCAACATCGTTTGTTTAATTTCGTGTTAGATAAAGATTTTTGGAGTGCCTTGTTTGGGCATACACATGACGGATGGTTGGAGTCTTCGGTAAAATAATTGTTAATTTATTATTTTAAAAGTAATTTTTTAGTCAGTAACAAAAGTATTATAGTTTTGTGCAGCATATAACCATTTGGTAAAGACTATTGATGGAGAGACGTTTTAAAGGCGACCAACATACAATAATGCCTTCAAATTTTTTTGTTTGCCATGCTTTGGAGGAAGGGCAGAATTTGAGGGCGTTTATGGCTAGTATTGCTACGTACCCCAACTTCATGGTTGCTTGGTGGGATGTCGATACAGTAAACTGAATTTTTATATTGAAAATATTATCGTTATTGTCGTTATGTTTTTGTATTCTGATATAAAAAACATAATTTTATTTTTTGATCCTTATAGAGGTCCTATTGCCGATTCATTCATCCCCTAATCATTGGTTATTTCGGGAACTACGATTGGCGTCAATGGAAGTCCATATTTATGATAGTCTCGGTAGAGTGGCTTATGAAAAATTAAACTCTAATGGAACCTATACCAAATTTGAATCTCGGGTGGCAAATTATTTAGACAAGATTAACTATTGGGCCCCGAGGAACATCCTAAGGATTCCATTGAATATGCAATTCATTTTAAAAAAAAAAATGTTCCCCAACAAAGTAGTCATTTGGGAGATTGTGGTGTTTTTGTTTGTATGTTTATGGAACAATTAGTTTCAGGTCAACCAATACGTGAACTTATTGACCCAAGGAACGCAGCTTTAGAGTTTCACCAACGGATGGAAAAAATTTATTGGGGGTCGAGTCTTGGTCATATGTAGTTGGATTATATATTTGTATATGTAATTGAATGTTGGATTTGATTATTCATTGTTTAATGTTACAACTACAAACGAGTACACCATTAGTCTATTTTTAGTTTTAACGTTACAAATACAAAAGTTTCAACATAACAACAATTACAACAATTTAATGAGCTACTAATAACTTCAATGCATACAACATAACAACGACAAAAACATTTGTTTTAACGTTACAAGTACATTGTTCTAAACATAACAACAAATACAACAGTTTATTGACCTAACAACTTCAAAACTATCAAAACTATATTAAAAAGCTTACAACTTGTAAACAAGAATTGCCAAAAACAACACCAAACTACAAACCAATGCTATCTTTAACTTCTTATTTTCTGATTGAAAGAGCTTATTAGTGTTAGCTACTTTAGGTATTACCATAGATGATTGGTCTTTCTCTTCATCAACCTAACTGATAAACCCACATTTTGGTCCCTGTAAATTTAAACATTGACAATAAGATTTTTTGGCATGTAAACATGAAGGTGTAAATATGAATGACATTAAGAACATGATACCAAATATGGGCAAGCATAAAACAATCTAATTGGGTTTTTAACTTTACCCGAAATCCTAACGATACGTTCACCTCCGTAATTACAGTATATCATTCACCTTATTTTTTCTATTAAATAGGAGTCACTTTCTCAGATAAATTTCATGGAATGACTTTACACCCATTTATAGAAAAAATTCTATTATATACAATTATGTTTGACTATGAAATGAACTTGTTTAACTATGAATTCAAAAAGTTGAACTATGAACTGTAGACAAGTACATTGTCTTGTCTTGTCTTGTCTTGTCTTGTCGATCAATGATGTTTGACTATGAAATGAATTGGTTTGACTATGAATTCAAAAAGTTGATCTGTGAACTGCAGCCAAGTACATTGTCTTGTCTTGTCTTGTCTTGTCGATCAATGATGTTTGACTATGAAATGAATTCGTTTGACTATGAATTCAAAAAGTTGAACTATTAACTGGAGATAAGTACATTGGCTTGTCTTGTTATGACAACCCAAAATTTTCTTTCCTGTTCAGTCTAACACTTCATTGAAAGTCAAACTCATTGCTGCTATCTTTTAGCACAAATTGGAGTTTATTTGAGCGTTCTGAGCCTTGTACACATAAGGGATAAGTGTCGGGGTTTATCTGTTGGATCTATAGCACAAAGAACGAGCCTGAAACACCTTGACCTGGAGTTCACGGCCACCACATGGGAGTTTACGGCCATAAACTCCACCTTATATGATGAAAGATAGGCCATTAGTTCACTTCTTTCTTTCCCTTGGCTAAAATCCTCTCAAGTATCATCCCGATCTTCGTCCCTGATCTTCAAAACTCGTAAGTTTCTTGCCCTAACTAGTTGATATCTTACATGAACTAGTGACCTTACATGATTTCATCCGTGAAATCATTCCATTTGTGTAGATCTTCAAGTTTCACCAAGAACACCAAGAACACACACTAGTGTTCTTGGCCAAAACCGACCATTCAAGCTCCTAGATCATAAGTACTCTTGTTCTAACTCGATGTAAACTAGGTTTAACATGTTTAGAGCTTAGAAACATCAAGAATCAATGGTTGAATGAGATTTTACGGCCAAGGATCTCCCAAGGCCGTAAACTCCCTATAAGGGTGCATTGATGCCCTCTTGACCTTCCTAATGACTAGAACTTAGTCTAGAACCAACCACCATTGAACTAGGGACTTCAAGCAACGAAATGGTACTTCATACCATGATTTTACGATTTTAAACTCATGGGGAAGTGGTCCCCAGGCCGTAAAGACAAGTTAGGGTCATTCTTGGACCTTAAACTCACCTAGCCACTTGTTTAAGCCTTGGAACACTTAACCAATTAAGACATCTCGCCTTTAAGCCTCAAATGGAGACCCATTAGAGACTTTACGGACAGGAGTAAACTCCCCGGGGCCGTAAACTCCAATAAGTATGGTCTATGGACCATAAACTCAAATACAAAGCCTTATACTCCTTTGTTGCAACCCAATGGCCTCCTAACACTTTGACTAAAGTGTTTTCCGCGCATTAGGATGTTTATACTTGTCTAATTAGTGTTATAATCACAAATTGTATATATACATATGTCTTTATATGTTACTAGGATCATTGTGTGTGTTTAAGTCTTCACTTGACACCAAGCACTTGTCTGACACTTCCATACGATCCACTCACTGCAGGTGAGTTCATACCCCTTAAATAACCCTTTTAAATGTTTTTAAATGTTTATAAATGCTTTTATGGGGGGAATACAAGTTGAATCATGCTAGTTAGTACATCAATCACATGTGATTAATAACTAGCATACAAATGGATTTAATACGCTTTTAGTTGTTTACTCAGTATACTACTTCCAAATGACTTACTAAAACATTTTTACATGTTAAAGCTCTTTATCAAACTGTCTTACATACTATATATTTCCTTTCAAACTCTGTGACAATTGTGTTTCAAACAAAGGTTTTCTTATACTTAAAACTGTTCTTATCAAACAAACTGCTTTCAAATCATTTAATAAACTGACATCAAGTCATCATTTCTTAGTTATTAAACTTTTCATAGGTTTTACAAAACTTCTTTTATACTTTTATATTGTCAAATGCATGCCCATATATGTATAGTTATATAAGTAATGTTTAAAGGACTTAGGACGGCTATCTCACTTTATTTCCTTTTCCTCGTTGGGATGTGGCCTTAGGGCATCGGTTAATCGTCCGAATGTCGTCTAAATATTAGTTATATATCATGTATACATATATAGACATAAAAGTTCCATCAGTCAGTTCAGTACGTTTGGGTAGTAAAGGCATACTTTCAGTTATACACGTACATTACTAGTAGCTATAATAGGTATAGTTAGGAGATACTACTTACTATTCCAAGTACAAGGAATCACACAAGAGTCAGTTCATTCATGGGTCTATACTAATACAATACATACTATATGAAGAGATACAATTACAAAAGTACAATTACAAACATACTAATACAATACATACTATATGAAGAGATACAATTACAAAAGTACAATTATAGACATACTAATACAATACATACTATATTAAGAGATACAATACACGATAACAGAACATACATAATAAGGTGCTATAGCATGGAACAAGTACAGGATCTAACTATACCAATGAATCACTAACGCATTGTTCTAAACAAAAGGTGATAGTTATATTAGGTATACATGATCATATAATCATAATGTGGATGTTCACGGCTTGCAATCATTACAGGGGTCGCGTTTGGTTCCCAGAATCTTTTGACAGGGAGAGCGTTTAGTATGGGATCTAGCCATCACATTATACCTTAATACTAATTTTAAGGCAATTAGTACAATACTAGTCACTTTATACAAATACTACAGTACTTACACTTTACAAACGACAAATACGAAAGGATACAATTTCAGTTATTTTATATTATTTTCCTTATTACTTTACTCTGTGTCACATTCACATAATCGATGAGGTGGATTAGATTTGAATAATAATAGTTGTATAAGGAAAAGCCTTCACTTATGTAGAGGTTCAAACTTTCAAAACAGTCGGGTCTTGGTAGAAGGCTACTTTCAAAACAGTCGGGTCTTGGTAGAAGGCTACTTTCAAAACAGTGAGGTCTTGGTAGAAGGCTACTTTCAAAACATTCGGGTCTTGGTAGAAGACTACTTTTTATACTAGTAGGAAATATGAGATTTTCTAGGGTTTTCAAACGTTTACAATTACTTACAAACATTTTCATACTTATACAAACTTTCCTTCAAACAAGTACAAGTCTTTCTTTATAGTTTTACAAATCAAAGACACATAAATACTTATGAATTCACCAGCTTTATTGTTGATACTCGCTTTCAAAATAACGTGTATTCTCAGGTCACAAATAGACAGGTACTACAACCAGGTTTTGTGAAGACGGAGCAGTCAAGACTCGTCTTTTATTTTGATTATTCATTACGTTGTTTTATATTATGAAAGAATACGCTTGTAATTAAAATTATACTATTAATGCAATGGATGATGTTGTTACTTGTTTACTACTTTGCATTGTTGTGATACTTTACATGACGTCCTCCGCCCCAGAACGTTTCCGCCGTTGTCGGTTTTGGGGTGTGACAGATTGGTATCAAAGAATTGTTTATAGTGAATTAAGTATATCAACCCATAAAAGATATAATAACTATAAATAAAATGGGATTAAAAATACTCTGACCAAGAGTTTATACTTTTAAATAATAAAATATTTAACTAAGTATACGTACTTGCATTCATACTAAAATCCGTGTCACAATGACAAGAACAAAAGTATTGCGATTGTTGAATATCACAAGTAAGCTCGGGGATGCATGGTTAGTCTTAGGAGTGGCATAGCCTGATCAACTATGCTAGTCCGAGGAGTGATTAGCATATGCCCAAGAATGGTTGTGATGTGGCAACAAGTCTAAAAACTTACCAACACTACCACAATGAGACCTCTAGAACAGAACATAAGTCTAAAATACTATATGAGTATTTTGTGTTACTATAATTTCTTACTTGAGAACTAAAAAGATCTTCATTACTAGGTCAATAGTTGCTAAGTGGATACATTAAGGTTATATGTTACTAGGATGATATAGACTTAGAAGCTGTGAAATTTTGCTTTACCCCTGTTCCTTGTAAATTTGGAGTTAAGGTCACTTATTCGAAGGCCTATCCTGTTTGGATTACATATAATTGGTATGAACTTTACAAATAGTGATGTAACTAATGAAGATTATCTTATAATTATCTAGTTATTTCGTCTAAATAATTATTTCTTTACCCCAATTCTGGCGTTGATAACCTGGCTGGACTCCATCCCCACGGCGACCCGTACCTTCCGAACGAAGGAAATGTTGGATGGTTTGGAGAAGAACCAGAGGATGATCATCTAACCCCTTTGAATGATCACCATGCTGAAGACCTTTCGGACGGTGCTAACTCCGTGCTTGAAGTTGAGAACCCACACCCGGTAACTCCCATTCAAATTCCTAACCCTCGTCCGACTTTTCATGGCCCGACGCCTCCTTGGGTAGAATGCTTGGAAACATGGAGCGAAGAGCAAGATCAACCTATGCCATTTAACGGAGACCGAAGCTTCTACAACATAAGCGAAGGAAGCTCAGCAGATAGAATTCTTCCAATTCTGGTCCGTAGAGTTTCCGAAACGAGATTTAGGGCAGGACGGCTCTCCATCGTCTCGCCGAAGTTGATGCCAATGCAGGAATACATACCATCCGCACCAACCGCCTTGAACATACTCGTGAGAGATTTGAGAGAGACCATGAAACCCTGCTGCAAGCACTAGTTGAAACACGAGCCGAAATCATAGAGCTTTGAGTACGCCAGAGGGTGTACGAGAGACACCTGCTTGATATGGAACGTCAACTGACTGAACAGAGCGTTCACTAGATGGATGACCGTCACCAGTTGGAGAATTTTTATTTTCCTTCCTTGTTTAAAGGAGTTGTTTTCCTGTTTATGTCCTATGTGGCATTTTTCTATGAAACTATCTTGTACTATAGGTACTTTAAGTTAGGCCTTTATGTGGCCAAAAACTTTCCTACTCCGGATATGATGTAAGACCTTCTACAAGGTCAATTTTCCCAAACTTATTACGTCATGAGTATCGATATTGATAATTGGCTAACTTCTGTGTCACTCTTTGTTCAGATACTTTCATCATACTTTCGTTAGGGGCTACCTGAAACCCACTCTAGTCGAGTTATTGGACTAGAGTAATTTAGCTCAGGGATCATTCCCAATTCTCTTTCAAAGGTTGGATCATGTTATTCACCAACCAATGGTACCCCGGTTTGGACGTCAAGCGTCTTTTGACCATTCTATGAACTTACTTCTACTTTGTACTAGGACTGCATCATAGGGATGTAGGTCAAACCCTCGAGAACATACTTCTACTCTTTACATGAACGATCGGAATACATCTAGGTTCAACCATAATAGCTCATGAATTCCTTTTCTTTCGTGTTACAGAATCATGTCATCATCCAGAAATAGTCAACCGAACAACGAAACCCCTATCTTTCCTATCGACACCGCTACATTCTAAGCCGCGGTAGCAGCTGCCGTGACAATTTTCCTTGCACACCTCAACTCTGTCAACGCAATCAATACTGGCAAAGGAGTTGACAATTCCGATCTTTGTACCGATCCGGGAAGCCAACAAATCACAATAGTCACGGACTTGCAAAGTCGTAAAACCGAGAAGAGGAAATGAAATCGCCAAGACCGAAAGGAGCGCAAGCGATCCTAAAGACTTGCCATGCAACAACAACAAGTGGCAACTCCTTCTATTTCAGCACCGACACGACCCATTTCTCAAGTCCCTGACATCGGGACCAGCCTTGCACACGATGGTGGTGGTAAAACCGGACCCTGTAAAAGGAAATTTTCAAAGTGGATGAACAAGGAAAACACTCATGTCCACATAACTCTGACTCGACACCTCACTTCCACCACCAATGCTAGTACAAGCCAGATATGTCACCAATGTGGCGAGATTGGACACCTCAAAAAGGATTGTCCAATAACAAGGAACTCCGGCACAGACGGGAAAATAATAAGGATCACTGCCGCAAGAGAAACTACTATGGACCCATGTTAAAGTATCTAAGGCGTTCATTGTAACAGACTCATAAATTGTTTACTACTTGTGCAACTCGAGTCTTATCTTTTACGAGATCCCATCAGTTAAGGGACCCTCGTGCTGCATATACTTGTCTTTTGTAGTATACCTTGTTCGCAGCCATAGTCTTGTAGTAAATTTAAAGTACTGTAACTCTGTTGAAAGTTGCACTGTTGTGTTTTGTCTGTAACGCCTTTATGATCAAATCTAGTGCCTTTATTTCCAAGTGATTCCGATATTATCATACAACTTGAGTCAACTCGATCCTCACAATACCAGTTCATGCGTACATCTCTTTCTCCGTAAATGTCTTTCTAGCGAAGCCGTCATTTCAGAACTCCAAAGTACTCATGCATAGAGTACCTTATGTTTCGTATTCCTTTCCGAAGAAACCACAACAAACCTCCCAGAGTACCACTCGTACAGTACGTCAAGTTCAATCCAAGGACCCTTACGGTTGATCTATTGCTGAAGAATGTCTACACACGGGTGGTATATAATCAAGGGTCTATAGGTTTAGAATTGATGATTCCACTTTAACTTCTTTTCCTCGTTGGGATGTGAGCTTAAGGAAGAATCATTCATTCAACTACCTTTTCAATCTTAATTATATACGACTCATATAATATGAACTTGTATGAATTCTAATATGAACTTCAGGACGGAGACTGCTCATGACTACGAGTAATCGCATCGTCATGCGAACAAACTTAGAACCCAATACTACTCCTGTAACCAGATCACCCTACAGTCTAGCACCTAAAGAAATACAAGAACCGTCCGGACAACTTAGCGAACTACTCGGCAATGGAATTAAGAGACCATGTTCCTCACCCTAGAGAACTCCAGTCTTATTCTTCAAGAAGATAGACCGATTGTTTCGTAGGAGCATCGACTAACGGAGACCTCGACAAGATTTCAATTGGAAATCATTACCGTCTACCTCGCATAGATGAATTGGTCAACCAACCGCAAGGAACGATATACCTTTCAGAAATGGACCTGAGATCCGTATATCACCAGTTGTGTAACACCCATAAAATTACGCCAACTTTAAAATTTTAATACTATCAAAAGAGTCAAATAGTAATTGTTTTTACAAAACACTTCCAATTCAATTATCATCAGAGTGTCCCAAAATAGATCATGAGGATGAGGAGCGGTACGGTCACGCCTTCGCCTTCCCTCGCTCTCCTGAAGTACCTGAAACAATAAACTGAAAACTGTAAGCCTGAGGGCTTAGTGAGCTACCCCCAAAATACCATTACCATGCTGGCAGAAACCATAACCATAACGATCAATCACATAACATACATACTGGGCCATCGGCCGGACCGGTCCGCCCTACTGGGTCTACAGTCTATCTGAATCTATCCCGAGCCTTCAGAATGACTAGTCTGTCGCGTGGGCCTACAGTCTCCCTGGACCGCTCAGAGGGTGTGTTGGCCTTCAGCACAAAGAAGGACCGCCTTAACCCAACCAACAAGCAACTAACCATGTACGCATACCATCATATGCTGGCACATACACATAGCAAACATATCTATCTCATTTACCATCAGTCATAGAGTTTCACTCGTAACTAGAGCATCGACCTAACAGGTCACTAACATACCAATCCTTACGGATCATAAAAGCATAACATACTATCTATCCTGATTTCGATCTAACAGATCAGAATCATATGTAGCATACCATGACAACCGATCTAACCGATCTCTAGCATAACAACCATCCTAAACAAGATGAATTCTAACATAGCAATAACATAACACCTGTCCTAAACCAGGATGAAATCTAACATGGCAATAACAAAGCAACCTTCCTAAACCAGGATGTAAATCATAAAGGGCCGGCCTTGGTGCCGTAGAACCTATCGACATAGTGAGGATAACTCATCTCGCAGATGTCGATTCGAAATGCAAACTCTAACTATCAGATCACTTGACACCGGCTCCACCACCTATAACCATAGCACAATATATTCAAAAGTTCTTACTCTTATGAGACACCCCATAACCTCTTAGTAATTCCTGATCAAGGTCAAAATCCTTAGTCAAGGTCAACAATCCATGTTGACCTCAACTCACCGAGTGCACTCAGCCACTCGCCGAGTCCATGGAGCACATTCCAACTCGCCGAGTCATCGGAGTGACTCGTCGAGTTCCTTCGAATCCCGATCAATCCTTAAGGCCATCCGTTGAGTTTCCTCCTTGCAACCCGAAGGGTACACACGCATGCATATCCTAGGGAAAAGCCATCCGACTCGCCGAGTTGTTCTTCAACTCGTCGAGTTTTATGGTGATCTTCATCGGACTCGCCGAGTTGTTCATCCAACTCGCCGAGTTCATAACCATCTTCATGTGACTCTCCGAGTCATCCTTGCGACTCGCCAAGTCCATCCAGTCCTCTTTCCATACAGACTTGTTTTGAGCCATGCAGCGGCTCCAAATCACAGATCCAAGCTTCTAGGGTATACTTACCACGTAAAGTTGCAAACTTTACGTGCATGCATGGTTATAAAGGCTCCAAATTTCTATTTTAAGTTCTTAATGGAGCTTCAAGTCCAAGAGGGACTTTAACCACAACCTATAAAGCAACTTTATGACTCTAGTATCCAAGGAGGGTCCAGATTTGAAGTTACAACTTCAGATCTAGCCCATAGCTCATCATCCCAACTTGAAAATCCATAAAAAGCCCTAAAACTCAACAAAATGGAAGAAAAGGAAGTAAGTATGGCACTTTGATACCTTCAAAAGATGCTATCTGAGGCAAAACCCGCTTCCTACTCCTTTCTTACTTCAATTTCCTTTGCACTCTTAGCTTCCTTCCTCTAAGATCCTCTTTTCCAAGCTTCAAACCCACACCAAGGCACACACACGAATTAGGGTTTTAAGCGCTCTTAAAGACTTTAAGGAGGCCGAGGCTCCTTTAAATAGGGGTGCAAACCCCGGGATTTAGGGTTTCATCTGCCAGCTCCTACTTGCCGAGTCCTAAAGTGCACTCGATGAGTAGGTCACTAAACATGTGTTCTCACCCCGCTGCTACTCGACGAGTAGGTCGACCAACTCATCGAGTAGAGCTTTATCCAAAAATTCTTAATTAGTTAATACCTGAGCATCGGGGCGTTACAATTCCCGCCACTTGAAGTAGACTTCGCCCTCGAAGTCCGCTGAAGAAAACAATGTCGGGTAATGCTCGCGCATTTCCGCTTCCGGCTCCCACGTCCACTCGGATCCCCTCCGATGTTCCCACTGCACCTTTACTAAAGGTATTTCCTTGTTCCGCAGAATCTTCTTCTTCCTTTCCAAAATAGCTACATGCCTCTCCACATAGTTCAGGCGCTCATCGACCTGAATGTCATCCAACGATACCACTGCCTCCTGGTCCATGATGCACTTTCGCAATTGCGAAACATGAAATGTGTTGTGGATCCAGCTAAGTTCCTCCGGAAGCTCTAGCTTGTAAGTCACCCTGCCAACCTTGGCAACAATCCTGAATGGCCGGATGTATCGGGGAACCAATTTTCCTCTCTTCCTGAATTGGATCACACCCTTCCAGGGTGAGACCTTCAGGAGAACCATGTCGCCCTCTTGAAA
>NC_056626.2:161347333-161412333 GCF_002870075.4 Lactuca sativa | reverse complement strand
TCTAATGTGAATATTAATATTTATTATTCGTATATTCATTAAAATGTTATTATTTTATTATAAATTTATGTATGTGTATTTTTGAATTAATTTTAGTTTTAGTTTTAACATGTGAGTATTCATTTATTAATTGATAAATTGTATATATAAAATTCATTGCAGAATAATAACCAAAAAATAATATTTTTACATTTTCACATTATTTATAGTTTTTATTTGAGCTATACCCTAAACTTATGGATACAAATTCATTACATAATAATAACATAAAAATAATGTTTTTACAATCTCACACTCTTATAGTTTTTATTTGAACTATACCCTAAACCTATGGATACAAATTCATTACATAATAATAACATAAAAATAATGTTTTTACGATCTCACATTGTATATATATATTTGTTTAATTTATTTTAAAATTATGTATCTCCTTTTAAATATTATACCAACATGAGTTGAATAGGTAGGATTCGTAGGGACTGTGTGTTTATTGGAAAACGACTTTTATCCAACTCTTTAGAATTGTCTTTGACCAGTTCAGTAAACATAATTTTTGCACTAGGTGGTGTTATCATTTTTTTATTTAAGAATTTAAAATCACATATCACAAAGTTGTAAAATTTAATTATTAATCTGCATACATATTTTCGTAAAGTTATAAACTTTAATTTGAAGGCACATACATACTCATAAGATTGAACCTGAAATGATATATATATATATATATATATATATATATATATATATATATATATATATATATATATATATATATATATATATATATATATATATATATATATATATATATATATATATATATATATATATATATATATATATATATATATATATATATATATATATAATTTTCTTATATTTATTGTGTGCTAAAATGCATCAAAAAAAACTTAGTAAATTAAATAATTATTTAATTAAATAAATATAGATATTAAATGATTTCCATAATTGTATGTATATTAAATGATATTCATAATTATAATTTTCTTTTTATGGAAACTAATTACACCCGTTATTAATGTCAGCAATAACATTATTTCAGAATGAATTCACATCGATGTTTTTATATATGAGTTCGTTTTTTTGTTTCAGGACCCACTCAATTAAAATAATAAAGTTGAATGGAATATGAAGAACGAGAATGTATTCTACTAGAATATACTCTCATTCTAGAATACACTCATTCTGCTGGAATACACTCTCAATCATCTAGATACGAATTCATTCTAAAAGAATATTATTACTGACATCAATGACAAATTTAACTAATTTCCATAAAAATGAGTTATAAGTATGGATAACATTTAATATATATATATATATATATATATATATATATATATATATATATATATATATATATATATATATAAGTATTACTAAATTCTTATTGGTGCATTCAAGCACACAATAGATGTGAGAAACATTTGAACCCACCTATATATATATATATATATATATATATATATATATATATATATATATATATTGCCGA
Organism: Lactuca sativa; assembly: GCF_002870075.4. NCBI lineage: Eukaryota > Viridiplantae > Streptophyta > Magnoliopsida > Asterales > Asteraceae > Lactuca > Lactuca sativa. Next base: position 161,410,814 of record NC_056626.2, on the reverse strand, counting down.
TGAGAAAAAACCCAAGTCGCGTGGTTATTTATTATGCTTAGACAAATCTTAAAAAAGTGGTCATTCTAGTTTCTATAAATATCAAGTTCAATCCTTAACATATTTCCGGTCTCAAAGAAGGCTCATGTGATTTCTATTTCAATTGTGTTTGTGTCACACCCCCAAACCAGATGGTAGAAACGTCTAGGGGTGGAGGACTTCATTTGTAGTATCACAACACATGCATCATCATAATCAGTACAAACAACCATTACATTTAATAGTAAAAGTATTTACATGTGTTCAATCATTGTATGTTGACACTAAAATAGATATAGCAAAATACAGAAGATATGACTCAAAATAGCTCCATCTTTTCAAAAAGCTCGGGGAGTACCTATTTATTATTTCCCTGAGAATACAAGTAATTTGAAAAGCGAGTATCAACATAAATTTGAGTGAGTGCATAAGTATTTATGTTTAAAAGTATGTTTTCTGTTCCATGAATTTGTAAGTTGTTCCAGAAAATCCTATATTTTCTGTTGTATGTGAAAAGTAGTTTTAATCTCATAAAACCGTTCTTATTTGTAAACCAATGTTTTGTATTTGTATTCCTTTATGTAAAACTTGTAACTGTGAGTGTGCCTGGTTCCACCAGCTGTTATTGTAAACTGTAATGTAGTACTGCAGTTTGTATTTTGTAAACTAGTGCTTTGAAAATGTACTTACATTTAGTTGATTATACACTAACGTATTGTTAATATCTTTTTAATGAGTTATTATAACCATATTGAGACTAGATGGCCTGAAAAAAACGCTTTGTAGGCGTTTAAACTGTTGATAACAATTGTCACTCATTGGCGTGTATGCCTGACTGTAGCTAGCAGCCTGAGTGTGGGGTTGTCAATCCCAATATAGATCTACACACAACTTGTTTCGATCCCCTGACTGGAGATTCTGGTTATAATATCAGGAGTTTAACTATGTTGTTTAAATGAATTAAACAACCTGAATCGAATGACTCATAAAAAGCATATAAACATTACATGTATAATAGTTATGAAAACCCAATCATCCTATAATAATGATCGATTGTATATTCATGTATTTGAAAGTTGTATATCCTTGATTAGTTTTAAATCAATCCTTTGTTTCTTGTAAAATGGTGTATTCTAGTATACTTGAATCATGAATTAATGTTCTATGTATCATAAATTATACCTATTATAATGTATATGTACTTTCTGAATTGGTATTAACTGTTTTTGAATGTAATCCCTTGCTCAACATGTTACAAAGGGTATTTAAACTAAATGAAATAACTTTTATATTTACATACAAATACTATTATATATAAGTAAAATTTAAACGACATTTAGACCAATAACCGATACTATAAGCCCATATCCAAACAAGGAAAAGGACCCAGAATGAGTTATCAGTCCTAAGCCTTTTAAATCTTATATATATATATATATATATATGAATTTTGGGGAAAAATATAAGTTTATATAAGAGTTTAATATTTTGAAGTATTTTTGATGACTTAATATCATTTTATCACAATTTTTTAATCATTTGTTTGTAACACAAAATTTCTTGTGTTAGAATTGTATTCTCCCCCCCTTAAAACTATAAAAATTATGAAAATACGGGGGTATGAACTCACTTGATAAGTGGTAATTTGGATATATTTCGTTTTCTGGAAAGGAGTTTATTTGGTGAAAAACCGACTTTACTTGGGTAGAGTTTTGACTGGAGAAGGTCGTTTTTCTTGGGAATCTCGGGGCTTCGAGGCTTGCTTAGGGTTTTAGATATGATACCAGGACTTTGGGGTTGTAGGCGAGGTTGTGGGAGTGAAAGAGATGAAAGTGTGTGAAATTTGGTGTAAAAATGAAGTTAAAATTGGTGAGTCTCGCAACCCTTTTATAGGCTGAAGCTCGGACCGAAGGGGAGGAGTCAGCAGGCGAGGTGGCAGCGAGGGAAGGGGGACGCGTGGCTCGGCTCGCAAGCGGACATGGGTCCGAGCTTGGAGGCGTCACCGTGCGAGGCGCGTCGGACGCGCACTAGACCGCGGCTTCGGCCGAATCAGAAGCGGACACGAGTCATCAGGTTGGACACGGGGCGGATCGCGAGAGTGGGTGATGTGGTCGTTACTGTTCATGCGAAAATTCCCGGTATTATCCACTATTTCTCGGTTTTTTAGCCAAAATCTTCCGAAATTCATAACTTTCGCATACGAGCTTCGTTTTTGACGTTCTTTATATGAACGCATAGGTAAAATTATATTCTACGACTTTCGTTTAGACATCGTCGCCTAATTTTGATTTTATTTTTAATATTCTATTTTTAACAAACCGGGACAGGAAAATCCGTTAAAAATTCATAACTTCTTCTTCCGACGTCCGTTTTTGTCTGTCTTTTTACCGTTGTACTACTATTGACGAGACCTTCAATTCTCGTTTAGTTTGTGTTGGCTAAAAATCACTCAATCTTTATTTCGAGTTTTTAGTTGTATAATGTTATACTGAAACTTAGAAAAATCATAACTTCCTCATATGAAGTCAGATTTTGACGTTCTTTTGATAAAACTTCTCGGTTTAACATAATCTACAACTTTCGTTTGGATTGTTATGGCTAAAAAGCCTTTTATTGGAAATTTACTTTTTACACTGAGCAGTATTTTGCCGGTTTTTTCGCGGATCTTCGATCGGTCATAACTTCTTCGTTATAACTCGGATTTTAGTGTTCTTTATATTTTTGGAAACCTTGTTACAATCTCTACCACTTTTTCCGTCCCAATTGAGATTGTTTAATAATTCATTTTTGAGGTTCGATTATGTAAATGTACATAGTTTGCTAAAATTTCTCTTTATTATTTTAAAAAGAAGTACAAATTGATTTATACTATTACATAGATTTGAAATTACGGTTTGTTAGATTATCCCCCCGTTAGAGAGAATTTTGTCCCGAAATTAGCATTACAGATAGACTAGGGAAAAAGATGTGGATATTTCTGTTGCATTTGATCCTCCCATTCCCAAGTGCATTTAGGTCCCCATTTTGCATTCCAACGAACCTTCACTATCGGGATACGACTTTGTTTGGTTTTCTTAACTTCCCTGTCTAGAATCTCTACCGGTTCTTCCACAAATTTGAGGCTCTCGTTTAACTCGATTTCCTCGAGTGGGATCACAAGAGTCTCGTCGGATAGACACTTTTTCATGTTCAAAACGTGGAAGGTAGGATGAATGTTACTTATTTCTTAGGGTAGTGGAAGTTTGTAAGCTACAGGGCCAATTCTGGCAAGAATCTCGAATGGTCCTATGTACCTTGGATTCAGTTTGTCATGCTTTCCAAAGCGTATCATGCCCTTCCAGGGTGAGACCTTTAACAAGACGCGGTCACCAACCTGGAATACCAAGGGTTTTCTCCTTTTGTCAGCGTAGATTTTTTTCTATCTCTAGAAGCTTTAAGTTGCTCCTGAATTTGTACAATTTTCTCTATAGTTTCTCGAATAATTCCGGACCAGTGAGAGAACTGTCAGGAGTTTGATCTCTAGCTAGCTGCGTGTCACCCACTTCAGCCCAACACAGAGGGGATATGTACTTGCAACCATAGAGGGCTTCGAATGGAGCAGCCTTTATGCTAGTGTGATAACTGTTGTTATAAGAGAATTCAACAAGGGGTAAATGAATATTCCATGCCTTTCCAAAGTCTATCACGCAAGCTCGCAAAATTTCTTCTAATGTTTGAATCGTCCTCTCACTTTGTCCGTCGGTTTGTGGATGGTAGGCCGTACTCATGTCCAGCCTAGTTCCCAGAGAGTTTTGTAAAGACTGACAGAAACGAGAGGTGAATTTGCTATCTCGGTCAGAAATAATAGATATTGACACACCATGTACTCTAACAATCTCCTTGAGGTAAGTTCTTGTTAGCTTCTCCATCTTGTCGGTTTCTTTTATTGGCAGGAAGTGTGCGGATTTGGTTAGTCTATCGATGATTACCCAAATAGCATCATAATCACCCGTTGTCTTGGGTAACTTAGCTATCAAATCCATTGTAATCCGCTCCCACTTCCATTCAGGGATTTCAGGTTGTTGTAATTAACCTGAAGTTTTCTGGTACTCTACCTTGACTTTGGCACAAGTAAGGCACTTACCCATAAAAGGTAGCGATTTCGGCCTTCATGTTAGGCCACCGGTATAGTTTCTTGAGGTCCAGATACATCTTGTCTGAACCTGGATGAATGTAGTATCGGGTTTTGTGTGCTTCATTCATAACCATGTCTCTGTAACCACCGAACTTTGGTGTCCAGATCCGGTTAATGAAATAATAGACTCCATCACCCCTGACTTCGAAGTTCTTATCCATTCCTATCAGGGTTTAACCTGCCACCTTTTCAGGTTTCAAGGTTTCAAGTTGAGCTTCTTTGATCTGTGTGGATAGATGTGAATGGATTGTCATGGTCAACGACTTTACCCGACATCCCGAGTATTCTTTTCTGCGAAGGGCGTCAGCTACTACGTTTGCTTTACCAGGGTGATAAATAATTTGACATTTGTAATCGTTTAATTGCTCCACCCATCGTCGTTGTCTCATGTTCATCTCTTTCTAATCGAAGATATGCTGGAGACTTTTATGGTCCATGAATATTATGCATTTCGTGCCATATAAGTAATGTCTCCAGATCTTCAGAGAAAATACCACTGCTCCTAGTTCAAGGTCATTGAAGGGTCCAGTTAGTGGTTTGGTCTAGGCTTTCATTGTACTAAGTTCTTTTGAGTCTGTAATGTGTTTTGGTAGGTTGTTAGTGTGTTTACGGCCCAGTAGTGAGTTTACGGCCGTAAACCCAGTTTCCGACCCAAGTCCACTATAAATATAGGTTGTTTAGGTTATTATTGGTTGTTGATGCCACAGAGTTGACGACCTAGTATATCGAGTTGTACCAAATGTTTTTCAGTAATAAACGTGTTCAAGCTTGATTTCTCTTCTTCCAATCATATTCTTGTTTCTATTGATTGTTTGATTGTTTGATCATTGGTAAAAGATCCGTTTTAGGACCTTACAATTGGTATCAGAGCAAGACCGGTGTCAAAGCATCATTCAATCGAGTTTTCAGCCGTTTAAACTCATATTCTTCATTGTTCGAGATTAGGGTTTGGCATCTTCATTGCTAAAGGGATCAAATCTTTTGTAGATTTGCGTTTACTGAGATTTCTGGGAGTTTACTGCCAAGAGATTATGACCGTAAACCCTCTTCACGACCGTAAACTCAAGAACATTCAAGAGCCGTAAACTGTGTTCTTGGACCATAATCAGTGCATCTTAATTGACCGTAAAATGCTCGACCGTAAACACCACGACCGTAAACTGCCTGACTGTAAACTGAGTTTACGGCCATAAAAAGCTTGACCGTAAACTCAATTTTGAAAATTTTTTAATCTTAACTTTAAGTTTTAAAATCAGAATAAATGGATTCTCAAAGTCAAACACATCATCATGAGCTGGATTTTGTCATGGGCACAACTACACGCATTCCATGTGACATCCCCAAAATCACGGCCAGAAAAGACCGATTTCATTTATGCTTTTTAAAATAATTTTAGAGTAAATCCTTTTGATTTAAAAGTGTTGCGGAATTTGTTCCCAAAACAAAACATGATAAAATAATATTTATCAAAGCATTTCATCAAGAGATGCATTTTCATTATATAATCAAAACTCGGGATGTCATGTTCCGATACAGACCATAAAGCATAAACGATAACATTACAAGTCATTCAACAAATATATACATATACAGACTTGTAAACAAAACAACTCGATGATTCATCCATCTTACGCCCTTGCGCCACTTCCTGTAATACAAATAAAACTGAGTGGGTCAGGCTTGGGAGCCTGGTGAGCATATAGGGTTTTCAACCCACAATAAATAAATTATATTTAATTTCACCAACCAATCACTATCCCGATTACCCATTCCCGTTATCCTCACTTTACGTCCCTAAAACAACATATATTTCAAGGGACCTAATCTAGGATTTTCATCGAGACGGACATTACTGCTAAGGGGTTTCCTCAACAATAGATATCCTAAAGACAACCATGAGGGGGATAGAGTACACCGGTGAACACATCGTTCACAACACCTACAGGTTATGAACCTGCTAGCGTTCCACTGGACTGTCTAGAAAGAGTCCGTGGTCGTTATCCATACTCCGCTGAATAACTAGATCAACAACAACAACAACATCGAGGCCTCTCATCTGTTTATTACACACCAACTATCTACCCATGTTCTACCCAACATATTAGTAGATAAAAATATATATTTTCATACATAGTTTAAAACCTGTATATCATTTTCATTCAATACATAACAGATGAGGCACACCCACATAACACGTATTTCATAGAAAGTAAATCAGATCTCTGAGATAGAAGAGAATGAATATACATTCACACATATAACAACAAAATTATACACATAAACAACAATATACTTAATACACTCAAACCATACTTGTATTATTATCGTGTTTATGAAAGGTAGTATACACTCACTTGATCAGAAGATGATCAGACAGCACTACGACTTGTAGAAGTAGTATCTCTCCGCAGATATGGAAGATCTTCACAAAAATCGAACTTCTTGCGGGCAGAGCTTCGGCTCGGAAATCACGCTCTTCGGGATTCTCGGGGCTTCGGATCTTGCTTTGGGACTCGGGAATGATACCGGGGCTTCGGAGTACTTCTGGCACGCAAATCGATGCAAAATGGGAGAGAGAAGAGAGAAAAAGAGCAATTGAGTCGGCTGCCCTCGCATCCTATTTATAGGAGGCTGGAGCCTCGGAGTACGCGAGGCGTACTGGTCTGAAATCGTCATTGCTTACGTATCCGAAGTCACTTAAGTGCGAGGTGCGTCATGCTTCGCGGTACGCGGGGCGTACAGCAGTATGCTGGGCGTACTTCGGATGAGTCCGATGACTCCTCTTCGGATAATACCAAGATTTAGAATTAAATTTAAATATTAAATATTTAATAAACTTCGGAAATTCATATCTTCTTCATACGAAATCTGTTTTTGACGTTCTTTATATCCACGCGTTGGTGAGACTACGCTCTACAACTTTCGTTTAGACTTCGTCGGCTAATTTTTACTTTATTTTTATTATTTATTTTTAGTAGGCCGGGACAGAAATACTTCGTTATAATTCATAACTTCTTCGTTTGACGTCCGTTCTCGCCTAACTTTTCATCGCTTCGATACCAACAACGAGATCTTCGATTCTCGTTTAGATTGTTTCGGCTAAAAACCGCTCGATCTCAAATCGAGTATTTCAGGCTGCATACCGCTAAGACGAAACTTCAATAAATCATAACTTCCTCATACGAAGTCAGATTTGGGCGTTCTTTATATATTCGGAAACCTCGTTTCAACTACTACAACATTATCCAAAGATATCAAGTTTATTTTACACTTAAATTTTGACGCTTATTTTTATTCTTAATTAATCGAACCACATAATTAAGCAATTAAGCACAAAACACATAATACTTAAATAATACACTTCTATTATTTCAAAACGGGTTACAAAGGTTAACCTAGACTATTACATCAAAGATAATGCCTAGCCTGGAAACGCGGGTGTTACAATTCTCTCCATCTTAGAATGATTCCGTCCCCGAAATCACACATCAACAAACAAATGCGGATAGCGACCCATCATGTCACTCTCCGTCTCCCAGGTGAGATTCGGCCCATTCGTGTGTTTCCATCGGACAAGCGCTAACGCGACCATCTTGCGTCGCAACTTCTTAGTCTTTTGGTCAACGATTGCCTCTGGTTCTTTAATCAACCTTTTGTTCTCATCGATCCTCAACTCCGAAAGTGGAATCATGTCGGGAACTTTCCTCGTGAACTTCCTCAGATAACACACATGAAAAGTGTTATGAATTCCATTCAGTTCTTCTGGTAGTTCAAGCTTGTAAGCTTGGTTCCCAATCCTCTGAAGAACTTTAAACGGTCCAATAAACCTTGGACTTAATTTTCCCCTTTTACCAAATCTTATAAGTCCCTTCCACGACGAGAATTTAAGCAAAACCGAATCCCCAACTTCAAAAGTCATCGGTCTTCGCTTTTTGTCAGCATAGCTCTTTTGACGATCCTGAGTTGCTAACATTCTTTCCCTAATTATTTTCAACTTTTCAGCAGTTTGATGAACCATCTCCGGTCCCATAAACTGCTTTTCCCCAGCCTCAAGCCAACAAGACGGCGTACGACACTTCTGTCCATACAAAGCTTGGTAAGGTGCCATCTTAATGCTCGAGTGGAAACTATTATTGTAGGAAAATTCTACCAAAGGTAAATGTTCATCCCAGTTACCTAGGAATTCTAGAGTACATGCTCTGAGCATATCTTCAAGCGTTTGTATCGTTTGTTCGCTCTGACCATCAGTCTGCGGATGGTAAGCTGTACTTAAACATAACTTGGTACCCATTTCCCCTTGTAGACTTTTCCAAAACCTTGAGGTGAAACGGCTATCACGATCCGATACAATCGTTAACGGAACACCGTTAAGCCTCACAATTTCCTTCACGTAAGAATTCACAAGCTTTTCCATAGACCATTTCTCATTGGCTGCTATGAAATGCTCACTCTTAGTGAATCGATCAACGACCACCCAAATCATGTCGTGACCATTCTTTGTTCTGGGCAGTTTAGTGACAAAATCCATAGCAATGTCTTCCCACTTACCCATTGGCACAGGCAATGGTTCTAAAATCCCATACGGTTTCTGATGTTGTGTCTTTACTCTCGCACAAGTCACACACTCAGCCACATACTTTGCAACATCAAGCTTCATCGTCGGCCACCAGTAGTAGGGTTTCAGGTCCCTATACATTTTAGTGCTACCGGGATGAATCGAGTACATGGTATTGTGAGCTTCTTCCATCAGAAGATCTCTGATTCCTCCTGTCTTAGGTGTCCAAATCCGATCTTGGAACACCTTCAGTCCATGACTGTTTACACCGAACACCAACGTTTTGCCCAAACGTTCCTCCTTCTGGTCATTCTTCTCAGAAGCTTCGCTTTGAGCTTTCTTTATACTTTCCAAAATAGTCGAGACAACTTCAATTCTCAACGCTCTTGGCCTTTTCCTTTCAAGATTGACTTTCCGACTGAGAGCATCAGCAACAACATTAGCTTTACCGGGATGGTAAAGTATCTCACAGTCGTAGTCGTTGAGTAACTCCAGCCAGCGTCGTTGCCTCATATTCAATTCTTTCTGATTAAAGAGATATTGGAGACTCTTATGATCAGTAAAAAGTTTGCACTTCGTGCCATAGAGGTAATGCCTCCATATTTTCAGAGCGAAAACTACCGCTACCAACTCTAAATCATGAGTCGGGTAGTTCTTTTCATGCTCTTTCAATTGTTGAGACGCATATGCGATCACCTTATACCTTTGGGTCAAAACGCAACCCAATCCAACCCCAGACGCATCGCTATAAACAACGAAGTCTTCAACTCCATCGGGTAGAGAAAGTATCGGTGCCTCGCATAGTTTCTTCTTTAGCTTCTCGAATGCTTCTTTATGCTTATCACTCCAAGCATAAGTAGCTCCTTTGTGGGTCAAAGCTGTTAATGGACTAGCGATCGAAGAAAAGCCTTGGATAAACCTTCGGTAATATCCGGCTAATCCTAAAAAGCTTCGGATCTCCGTGGGACTTTTCAGTTGTTCCCACCTCATCACAGCTTCGATCTTCGCTGGATCAACCATTATCCCTTCTTGGTTGACCACGTGACCCAAGAATTGGACTTCACGAATCCAAAAATCACATTTGGAGAACTTTGCATACAGCTTCTCCTGCTTCAAAACTTCTAACACTTCTTGCAAGTGTCTGCCATGCTCCTCTTGGCTTTTCGAGTAAATCAGAATGTCATCTATGAACACTATCATAGATTTATCTAGGAACGGATTACAAACTCTGTTCATTAAATCCATGAATGCTGCCGGAGCATTGGTTAGTCCAAACGACATAACCAAGAACTCGTAGTGTCCATATCTAGTTCTGAATGCAGTCTTCTCGATATCTTGCTCTCTTACTTTCAGCTGATGATATCCTGACCTTAGGTCGATCTTTGAAAAATAACTTGAACCTTGCAATTGATCAAACAGGTCATCAATCATTGGCAACGGATATCTATTCTTTATTGTTGCCCTGTTTAGCTCTCTGTAATCGATGCACATTCTCATACTTCCATCTTTCTTCTTCACGAATAACACCGGAGCTCCCCAGGGCGATGAACTAGGTCTAATGAAACCTTTGTCCAATAACTCCTGAAGTTGCATCATCAGCTCCTTCATCTCCGTCGGTGCTAATCGATAAGGTGCTTTTGCAATTGGCGTTGTTCCGGGCAACAAGTCGATACGAAATTCTACTTGCCGATCGGGTGGTAATCCAGGAAGATCTTCGGGAAATACTTCCGCAAATTCACACACAACAGGAATATTTTGCATCACCTTCTTTTCCTTCTTAGCATCGATCACGAATGCTAAGTATGATGTACACCCTTTGGTCAAACATTTTCTGGCTTTCATTAGGGAAATGATTCCAGAATTCACTCTGCGTTTGTCCCCATACACCATAAACGAATCTTTCCCAGACGGGTTTACTTTAACTATCTTCTTCTTGCATAAAATTTCGGCATCATTGGCGCTAAGCCAATCCATTCCCAAAACGATGTCGAAACCATTAAGTTCAATAGGAAATAATTCATCGTAGAACTTATTCCAATTCAGATCAATTAAGATGACATCCCCAAAATCACGGCCAGAAAAGACCGATTTCATTTATGCTTTTTAAAATAATTTTAGAGTAAATCCTTTTGATTTAAAAGTGTTGCGGAATTTGTTCCCAAAACAAAACATGATAAAATAATATTTATCAAAGCATTTCATCAAGAGATGCATTTTCATTATATAATCAAAACTCGGGATGTCATGTTCCGATACAGACCATAAAGCATAAACGATAACATTACAAGTCATTCAACAAATATATACATATACAGACTTGTAAACAAAACAACTCGATGATTCATCCATCTTACGCCCTTGCGCCACTTCCTGTAATACAAATAAAACTGAGTGGGTCAGGCTTGGGAGCCTGGTGAGCATATAGGGTTTTCAACCCACAATAAATAAACTATATTTAATTTCACCAACCAATCACTATCCCGATTACCCATTCCCGTTATCCTCACTTTACGTCCCTAAAACAACATATATTTCAAGGGACCTAATCTAGGATTTTCATCGAGACGGACATTACTGCTAAGGGGTTTCCTCAACAATAGATATCCTAAAGGCAACCATGAGGGGGATAGAGTACACCGGTGAACACATTGTTCACAACACCTACAGGTTCTGAACCTGCTAGCGTTCCACTGGACTGTCTAGAAAGAGTCCGTGGTCGTTATCCATACTCCGCAGAATAACTAGATCAATAACAACAACAACATCGAGGCCTCTCATCTGTTTATTACACACCAACTATCTACCCATGTTCTACCCAACATATTAGTAGATAAAAATATATATTTTCATACATAGTTTAAAACCTGTATATCATTTTCATTCAATACATAACAGATGAGGCACACCCACATAACACGTATTTCATAGAAAGTAAATCAGATCTCTGAGATAGAAGAGAATGAATATACATTCACACATATAACAACAAAATTATACACATAAACAACAATATACTTAATACACTCAAACCATACTTGTATTATTATCGTGTTTATGAAAGGTAGTATACACTCACTTGATCAGAAGATGATCAGACAACACTACGGCTTGTAGAAGTAGTATCTCTCCGCAGATCTGGAAGATCTTCACAAAAATTGAACTTCTTGCAGGCAGAGCTTCGGCTCGGAAATCACGCTCTTCGGGATTCTCGGGGCTTCGGATCTTTCTTCGGGACTCGGGAATGATACCGGGGCTTCGGGGTACTTCTGGCACGCAAATCGATGCAAAACGGGAGAGAGAAGAGAGAAAAAGAGCAATTGAGTCGGCTGCCCTCGCATCCTATTTATAGGAGGCTGGAGCCTCGGAGTACGCGGGGCATACGGCGTTACGCGGGGCGTACTGGTCCGAAATCGTCATTGCTTACGTATCCGAAGTCACTTGAGTGCGAGGCACGTCATGCTTCGCGGTACGTAGGCCGTACAGCAGTACGCTGGGCGTACTTCGGATGAGTCCGATGACTCCTCTTCGGATAATACCAAGATTTAGAATTAAATTTAAATATTAAATATTTAATAAACTTCGGAAATTCATATCTTCTTCATACGAACTCCGTTTTCGACGTTCTTTATATCCACGCGTAGGTGAGACTACGCTCTACAACTTTTGTTTAGACTTCGTCGGCTGATTTTTACTTTATTTTTATTATTTATTTTTAGTAGGCCGGGACAGAAAAATTTCGTTATAATTCATAACTTCTTCGTTTGACGTCCATTCTCGCCTAACTTTTCATTGCTTCGATACCAACAACGAGATCTTCGATTCTCGTTTAGATTGTTTCGGCTAAAAACCGCTCGATCTCAAATCGAGTATTTCAGGCTGCATACCGCTAAGTCGAAACTTCAATAAATCATAACTTCCTCATACGAAGTCAGATTTGGGCGTTCTTTATATATTCGGAAACCTCGTTTCAACTACTACAACATTATCCAAAGATATCAAGTTTATTTTACACTTAAATTTTGACGCTTATTTTTATTCTTAATTAATCGAACCACATAATTAAGCAATTAAGCACAAAACACATAATACTTAAATAATACACTTCTATTATTTCAAAACGGGTTACAAAGGTTAACCTAGACTATTACATCAAAGATAATGCCTAGCCTGGAAACGCGGGTGTTACATTCCAAGACTGCTGTTTGCAGATGGTTTTCCTGAATGGAAATACCGGATTGAAAAGTACATTAAAATGAAGGATTTCAAGATTTGGAGAAGCATCATCAAGAATCCTGTCAGAATTACCACCACTGTTGCAGGGCAGATAGTTGAAAAAGCAGTTGAAAACTATACAGATGAAGATTTTGAGAAAGTGGAAGAACAGGAAAGGGCTTTGGCCACTCTGACCATGGCTTTATCTCCTAATATAGCTCAAGGTTACAGAGAGTATACTTCAGAAAAAGCTTTGTGGGAAGCCTTGATTGAGGTATATGAAGGTAATGAAGACATGAAGGAAAGCCTCCAGGATATGATGCGTCAAAGGTTTAACATGTTGAACTACATTCCCGTAGAAACCCTGTCAGACAGCTCACGACGTGAGTCTATGACTGATGGGTTCCAGAGTCGTCAGCAGACGTCTAGTCCATGGAAGAGGATTAGGGTCGACCTCACGACGTGAGCAACTCAATTCTTATGACGTGAGACCCCAAAAGTTGGCCTATAAATAGAACTTAAGGGTGTTCCGAGTTTAGTTGCTCACTTCTTGCCTTTCTCGTGCTTTTGCTCTGCGTTTAACCCCTCGAAGCCAACACGAAGCCCCGATTTTCATATTCAAGTTCTGAAGGAAGTCTTACGCTCCCGAGATTACCGAGAATCCTGAGAAATCAGCTTTCTCCAGTCGAAGTTCTGCTCGACTTTTGTCTCACATTCATCAAACTACCAGGTGAGTTCATACCCCCATTTCTACACTTTCAACTGATTTTAAATGCTTTTGAAAAATTTATAGGGGGGGAGGAGGCATACAAGTAAGCACACCGTCAATCCCGTGTGAAAACATCAATCTATTGTTATACATTTCATGTCGTTTTTATAACTATCATATGGATCATGTTAACATGCAAACATCTTACACCACTTTACCCTCTCGGGATGAAACATAATTTTAAATATTATAAGTTTTACTTATATGTTTGCATCATATCAAGGGTAACCCTTTTTACTATAACATTCGTAAACATGCAAGAACATACAAATCATTATCATGCCTTTGTTAATATCGTTTAAAAGGATAATCATTTCAGAAACAAGTGCATTCATTTTAATACGGGACTTAATTGAGAATTCGTGATTCATTCATCTTCAATATACCTTTTAAGGTATCGCTAGAAGTCCTGTTTATAACCAGAATCTCCCGTCCGGAGAACGTGACAAGTGTGTATAGATCTATACGGGACTAATGATCTTGCGTCCTTACTGTTAGCTACAGTCCCCGGGGTGACAAGTGTCATCTCAATTTGATGCCTGAAGAACGTCACTATAGGAAAATTATGATAGCACGGTTATAAAAACTCACTGGATAGACAATTATTATGGTATTATGTTTTCATGGGAAAAGTAACAGATACAGTTCTTTTCACATTCGAATACAAATCTTCTTATAGTTTTGTTTTATAATAAGACTATACATCATTCTTTTTGAGCTTGTCATAGTTTCTTACGGGTTACGGTCTTGGTCATTTGAGACTGCATTTCACTTTTAGAAAAATATAGGATTTTCCCGGTTCAAATACATACGATTTATACAACAATCACTCATACTCATTTCATACACTCATAAAAAAATATCGGAATTTCTGGAAAACAAACGTAAACTTTCGAATGACATACATTTTCTCAAAATACTACTTATGAACTCACCAACTTTATTGTTGACACTTTTTCTTTGAAATAACTTGTATTCTCAGGAAAACGCTAAACCAGATAGCAACTACTTTTGAAGACTAACACGCTGGCGTTAGTAACATATTTTGGATCACCATATTGTATTTGATATTCAAACATGTAACACATACGATCATGTAAAATTTTCAAATATATTTATATTATGGTGGTGTGTACTTTATTTACTATTCAATTGTTATGATACTGAATATGATGTCCTCCGCCCCCGAACATTTCCGCCATTCAGGTTTTGGGGTGAGACACCAAGTATGCACACTAAGTTTGTCTATGATCTTTATTCTATGAAATATATCGATTGAACATAATTCCAATGATACTCATTTCACAATCCCAAATCCTTACCGCAAATGCAAGAATTCCAAATTGCCTTTGAACATTCTTCTTGCATTATGTTTCCAAATCTTACACAGATTTAATGAATAACTTCCACCTATGGGACCATTTCCATTCCCCTTTTGTCTTTTACACCTGAACAAGAGTTGCCTCTTTTCAGAATATGTCAATATGTCCTTCCAAAATTAACATTTTACTTCCAACTGTCCATGAGCAACCAATCTTTGGTAAACCTTAGATTGTCCTCAACAATTGCTTAATTAAATTAGTCATATCTAGTTCTAGTACTTTTTCCTTCTTAATGCTTTGGGCATTTGGAAAAATTTAGAACAAATGAATATTATAGCACATGTAATCGATCCTATATCCGAAGCAAATGGGACACGATTCATAAAGACATGATACTAGACCAGTTTTTTGCTATAATATTTCTATTTCTATTTGTCAAGTTCTCATAATTCAGATTATGAAAAGGGATGTCGTAATCATAATCGAATTTTAGAACGCAAATAATGACCCATATATAGAATTTCCTTATGTTGAGTCATTCCAACATGAAATTCATATATATATATATATATATATATATATATATATATATATATATATATATATATATATATATATATATCCTTGACTAAATGTGATTAAAACCTCAATCTAAGCTTTTAGAATTGAAGTGAAGTATAAATTCATCTCCCTTAATTATAACACAACTACTTTTTCCCAATTGAAACCTTTTGTTTTTCTATAATTAACATTGCTAACTTGCAACACTTATTATAATTATCATGCTCCCACTTGCATGATGATTATTAGCATGAAGCTTATGCTCCCACTAGCTTTGACATGTACTCAGAAATCTGCTGGACTTCTAGAAATCAATACTTCATTGACCTTCTTACCAAAGTTCATATTTCTGATACGAGATGCTTTGATAAAACTTTATCAAAAATCATACACCTTTCCTTAGATAGCGTACATGTGTGTCTAAACAATTTCAGAACTATGAAAAGGGATGCCGTATTCATAGTCTCAATTGTTTAGACCTTTGCCATTTCTCATAAGTCCATGTTAGTGTGTCGGTTAACCACACACGCTCCACTAATGACTTTGAGAATGCAAATATCATAATTGCTATCTACTTAAAATCTACTTAGTGAAAGCGTTTCCTCACCATCATTTTCATGAATCGGAGAGAAACCTTATGACACTTAGATTTTATGGTGTATGTGTTTCTATCCATGTGAATTTGTCAAAACCATAATCATAAGACAAGGTTAGTGACAAATCCAAAATCTTATGGATTGAACTTGTGCAGTCTTAACTTCTTGCCACCTGGCAGATCAAGCGTCTGCCATTGCTTCCAAGTTGTTATGTAACCAATTGAGAACTCTCAGAACTCATATGCAAAGCCAACTTTAACTGGAATGGGCACAAAAATAAGAATATGTCAACACGATAGATTATAAACCTCAAGTCGTGTGGTAGTGATAAACTATAGGTTTTTCTTTTGATTAGATCTAGAAGCTTTTTCAAGATCTTTAAGACTCCCACTGCCCTCTTGACATATAAGACTCACTTGCCAAATATTCAAGAGATAGTGCCTATTCTTTATCAAGACAAACACTTCACACATTAGGCCTTAGTTGGTATTTGTTTTATCCAAAACATCACAACTTACCAATTTCAAATGTACAAGAGTAGGACACTTTTACTCTTACATTTGACAAGTGTTATAAACCTTTCTTTAAGATATGTCACTCAAGTTCCAATCTTGGAATATGACTCTAAGAATTGTTTTGGAACGAAGTATGACTCATCTTCTTGATTTAACCATTTCAACAATTCTTGATTCCTCTTCTTAGCCATATGAATGCACTAAGATGTCCTTAGAGGACCAATATTGACATGGTTTCTTAATCATTAATATGATCACAAAACATGATACTAAAGTACTCTCCCATCTTTTCAGATTTGAGAAACTTTTATCCTTCTGCCTAATTTGATTCTTCTCATTTGTCCTGCAAAACATTGAAAATTTTCCAATGTTTCAGAATTATACTTAAACTTGTAAGTATAACCATATTTACTAAACTTTAGTAAATCATGATGAATAATCTTGTCGATCTTTTGTGGTGGACTTTACCAGTGCACAAGAATGTGTACTCGATCCCTTAGTCCTTCACTTGACTCACATATAAATGTGCACAAGGAATTAGTCATAATTTTCCAAAGCTGAAAGTTCTCATTCATCATACTATACAACTTGCATGATTCCAAGTTTCGGTCCAATTGAAACCTTGGGTGATGAGAATCTTTCCTAATTTGATAAATTTTGACACTAACACAAATGAAAGAATCAAATTCATACCCATTATTGCTAGAAACATATAAACATCAATTTTCAATAAAAGCCAATGAAAGGAGATATAAACTAAAATAAAATCAAAATTGTAGTTATTTATAAAATGTGGAAAACTTTTTCCTTACAATACAACTTTAAATGAAAACTATGTTATTACATATTTGCTAGCAATCTATCATAACTCCTAAGTAGTAGCTCAAGAATCCGATCTTCGAACCATGCGATTGAAATCCATCTCCGCGATCAGATTCAACATACTCCTTCTTTAAGTGTCCTTTGCTTGATTCTGCCAAACACCAAAATGTAACTGAGTCACATTTTGTATTAAGAATCATCAATAAGGAACTTAACAAAGTTAGATAGTGGACTTACCTGAAGCAGAATCAAACTTTCTGACTAGACCTTCTCTCAGATCTTTCAGGTAGTTAGGGCAGCTTTGCAACCAATGCCCCTTCCTTTTTGGAAATAGAACCATATGGACCCTTTAGGAATGGTACACATGACTATCTCAGACTTAGCCTTCCTCTTTACCATTTGGTCAATCGAGTTGAATATGGTCGATCCCTTTCCATTGGGAAGAGAAAGCTTTCTGAATTTCCAACTTCACCAATTTGTCAATGTCCATGGTAGTTTGGGAAGTTGATCTACTAATCAAATTTGCTTTACCAGAGCTCCAAATCATTTCTGATTCAGCAGCACCAAGCAAACAAATAAGATCATTAAGGGTCATGTCATAGTCTTTTACATAGTAGTCCCAAAGGACACTCACTATGTGACTTAGAAAGTGATCGAACAACCAACTTTCTCAAGACTTTAGCACCCAACTCTCCCGTCTTGTCAATATGTGACTTCATCTCCAAGATGTGATCACACATAGACCTTGCTTTCCAATAGGGCTTGAGTGACCTTGAACTTATGGGTTAGGGAGAATAATTAGAGGAGGTAGAGGAATTAAAGTATGATTTCCATGATCCAGTCACGGGACATCATCTTCATTAGGAAAGCTTATTCCAAGAGTTTTGGGAAGATCTAATTGTCTGCACCAGACAAATTTTGGCAGATATTCAAGATAGTTGATTTAAAGTCCTTAATATAACACCCAATATGAAATATTAAGGCTAGGACCCATCACAATATTTTATAACTTGGAAGAGGGGTGTCGTAATCCAAGCTATAAAATATTTGAAGGTAGGTGAATGACGATTCACCAATTTTCACCATGGAAAAACGAAATGAATTATTAGGTTTTAATTGGATTTGAAACTCCTAGATCTTTTGAGATTCATTGAACTTTCAATGGCATGTTTCAATATCGAGTGTGCCCTTCAGGTTTTGTGACTGGGATGCCGAGGATCACAAAACAAGGTGTGAAGTAACCATGCAAATTACTTGGTATCCTTAATGTATTACCCCTCAATCGATGTGTCAGTTAACAACACACGCTCCATCGATACTAAGATAAACATTAAGTTACCCTTTGCCTACCTTGTTAAATCAAGCTAGTGTGCCGGTTAACCACACGCGCTCCACCAACCGACTTAAGAAAAGTGCAAAGTGTAATTTCATGGCTTAGCACCTTATTCACATCTTCCTAAAGTAACTAAGATTGGGAATTTATAAAAGCATTTAGTTACTTTATAATCATCATTAATACTTTTAATGAAGATTTAAAGTCCTTTCTTACCCGTTCGGCTAACGACCCTCCACCGATCAAGGAAGCGGTGGGTGAGAGTGGACACCCATTAAGCTGCCATTTTATAGGCAACAACCTTATACCCCCCTTATAGACCGGCTTTGTGAATGAGGCCTACTAAAGGTAAAATGACTTGTTGTTATACATATATAATTATTAGTAACTTATAATATTATAAAGTATAAGGGTTGAATTTTAACTTTTAAAATTCCAAGGGTTGGAAACTAAATTTTACTAGATGACTTTTGTTGGGTCAAAAATATGGTTTATACTTTGCTTTTCTAGGAAAATATATTTTTATGTAATGTTGTATGTGTTTGCGGTTTGTGTGTACGACCGTACACGTGTGTACGACTATACACAAGGTGTGCGGCTGTACACATGTGTATGGCTGGAGGTCCATATAAATAGAGGAGTGCATGTAGGTGTGTACGGTGAGAAAAAGAGAGATGCTAGAAGGCTAGAGAAGAGAGAGAAAGTTAGAGAGAAGAAGTGTGTGTGAGAGAGAATCTATTGTAAGGAGCATCAATCATATCATCAATACATTAGATTCATCTTAATTCTTCTTCTCCTTCTCTTCTATATTGATCTGACATCATCCAATTGATTGGGATTCCGCACCATCAATTGGATCTGATTGATACACAAGCAATTTTGGGGACTTACAATTGGTATCAGAGCTTGGTTGTATCAATCATTTTTTCCAGATCTGGAGCTTATTTAATCTTATTTTGAAAAGAGAATAGCGTTTTTTGATAGATCTCGTGAAAATAAGGGGGGTTACTTCTTTGTATTTTTTCATAAAAACGAGTTTTTGATCAAGTTTTAGAGCAAAAAAGGGTGAAAAACGTCGTTTTTTTTCGTGAATCTGTTGAAGGTGTGCGGCCCGGTTGAAGGAGTGCTGCTGGTTGAAGGTGTGCGGTTCAGGAGTATACGGCTCGGTGTGTGCGGCTCAGTGTGTGCGACTCGGATGTGTGCGGTCTCATGTACGGTCCAGCTCCTTCGCCTCGGTCTCGCATCTGGTTCACGGCTCAGCAGCATCGGTCTCGTATCTGGTTCACGGCTCAGCAGCATCGGTCTCGGCTTCGCGGCTTCGTCCTCGCTTCGCAGCTCTAGTCCTCGCTTCGCAGCCGTCCTCGCTTAACAGCCTTCGCATAAAAAAGGAAACGAGTTTGAAGGTGCCGGGGATCGAACCTGGGACCTCTAGTTGAGCAAACCACCTCATTACCAACTCGTCTAGGAGGCTTCTGGTTTTGTAAATCCGAAATTTAGAATATAACTCATCGTTTTCGCATATAATTTCACAAATTGACATTTTCAACCCCAAAAGTTCAAAATTTTATTTTTAAAATCCTTTTTCAACCCAAAAATTTTAGTTTTTAAATTTTAACTTTTATTTTTCATTTTTTACTTAAAATTTTGACTTTGACTTTCTCATTTGACTTTTAATTTTTCAAATTTGGCTTTTCGGTTTGACTTTTCAAATCTGACTT
This sequence comes from Lactuca sativa, assembly GCF_002870075.4. NCBI lineage: Eukaryota > Viridiplantae > Streptophyta > Magnoliopsida > Asterales > Asteraceae > Lactuca > Lactuca sativa. The sequence continues at coordinate 161,390,219 of NC_056626.2, read as the reverse complement.
TTGAGTTTGATTTTTTTTTTTAAATTTGACTTTTAAGGTTGACTTTCTCTTTTAAGTCAAAGGGCGATTAAAAAAATAAATATATATATATATATATATATATATATATATATATATATATATATATATATATATATATATATATATATATATATATATAAAGAATTTGAAAATAAAAAAATGAGTTCCACATCAATTTCGGTAAATGAAGTTTCATGTACTCCATCTTGTAAAGCTACGATTAAATTTCTCCGAGATCAAATCGATTTATTAAAAAGAGAAAATGAGGATCTCAAATACGAAGGCTATACTTTTAGGAAAGGCCAGAAACCTTTAAAAGCACAATTAGAGGCCAAGACTAAGGACTTTAGGAAACTGCAAGAAGATTACAACAATAAGTGTGAGAATTATGATCACATCAAAATAAAACTTGCTGCTGTAACTGAAGAACTTGATGCTTTGAAAATAAAGTATGGAAAAACAGATGTTAGTTTCAAAAATTATACTGCATCAAGTAAGACAGTCGAGTCCTTAGTAGAATATCAATTGAGTTTTAAAGATAATCAAACCAAGGGTCTAGGGTATCACAGTGTGCCACCTCCATTTAATCACAACTATAACCCACCCCTTGAGACCAATGAGGAAGAAATGCCTGCTCAGTATGGTCAAACCCCTGCTCCAGATTCAGTTAAGACTGAACAATCAGGGCCAACTGAGGGCGCTGAGCTGAACGATACTAATGATTCTACTTCTTGTACAGATAAAGTAATAGAGGATGAGAATAAGGAGAAAACTATTGAACACACCAATGAATCCTTGAACTCTGAATTTGTTGCTTCGAACTCAGCTGCTTCTGATCAACCAGCTGTTGAGAAGTACAGGCCACCAAGTCAAGTGAAACAGCCGACCTGTTGCAACTGTGCGTGTGGGAACAATCAGAAACGAGGCAAGGACACGCCACCAGGGGCAGGAAGAAACAATTTCCCAGTGAAGAAAAAGACTTGTTTTCACTGTGGAACACCTGGTCATATTGCCCGAAATTTTCCAAATCGCGCATATGTTCCTTATTATGCACAAGGCTGGCAGAACGCGCCAAGAGGGAGATACTCCGAAAGATAACCCTCAAGATCACGATCAGACATTGACGACTGGAATGCCAAGAAGGCCAAGAATTCAACTCCCAAGGTCAAGAATTCAACGCAAAAGGCCAAGAATCTAAATCCCAAGGGCAAGAAGGGAATGTCGGCCAAGAAGCCCAATCCAAGAGATGCTCCCGTGAAGCCAAAATCAAAATCATCTCAACGGCCGACATCAAGTTCAAAAGCAAGTACTGAGCCACCCATCGGATCGAAAAAGAAATGGGTTAAACCCAACTACAAATGGGTTCCAAAGGCTCAATCTCCCAAATCAACTAACGATTCTAATATTTCTATGTCTTCTGTTTGTGATAAATTGGACATGTCATGGGAGAAAGTATCATGTGTCGATGACAAAGGTCGACCTAGTTTCAAAATGGACTGGGTTCCAAAGACCAACTAATCCCGCTCTGTGTCGAAGCAGCTATGGAGGCATATCATTAGACTTCGATTTGTTGGTAGTAGTTGTTCTAGGCACATGATAGGAGACAACTCTCAACTGTACAGTACTCAGAACATTATTTGAGAGTATGTGTCCTTGGCGGGAAAGGAATAAAGGAAGAGATCACAAACGGGGTTTGTGCTTAATGACATGAAGAATTTTCGGATCTGTTCTGAGTTTACGCGTGCTGTTCTCAGACCTTCTGGATGCAAATTCAATCGGTGACTTACGGTTTGCGTTTTCTTCTCTATACTCCTGAGTTTTTCTTAACCTGATTTGCTTTAAAGACTAATTTTGTTTTAGGATAGTTTAAATTTGCGCATTTACTTTCATTTCTCTCTTATGCACAAATTTAGGGGAGAAATAAAAACAAAACAAAAATTAAAAAATTTTAAAAATCCAAAAACATTAGAAAATTAGATAATCAAAAAAAATGTTGGTTATGAAATGTGCTGCTTGAGGGAGATGTTCTGGGAAGTGATATGATAAAGTGATAACAAGCAACCTGAGTCTGCGTAACGTACCCAAAGTTAAAGGGTCTATGCTCTGGTTTGATGTGTCGGTAGGCACAAAAGATTCTAAATGGACATGACTAGGCAGAATTGAACTTGGGAAATCATATAACTTGACAAATCTTGACCTAGATAGTTCCGTTTAGCCTGACAATACGACGCTTGGATAGGTTGAGCAGGGAGATATATATGGGAATCTACTCGTCACAATAATTGAACCCGTACTTGGAACCGTGGCTTAACTTTTCCTCGATGTGCGGATTTTGTCCTTAATTCCGGTTGGATGGGGCGACTAATAAATTCCGATAAATTAGGTCTGTAGAATATCATTTTCTTTCTTTCCGTCTGTTAGTCATATGTTGTCTCCTTTGTGTGACTTCAAATCCGACCTGGTACACAACATATGCAACTCTATTTCTCTGTAGGTTATATATGTGAAAGACTTCTTATCTATTAGCCATATGCTGTCTCCTCTGCGCGACTTCTAATCCGACCTGGTACACAGCATATGCAACCTTCTACTTCTCAACCCCTCTGAAGTAATAAGTAATAGAACTCTGAATCTATCTTCTCTCTGAATGGTTGTCTGCTCACCCGGTGTAAGGAGTACTCTGGAAGTTCTTGATGGCTGGGGCATATTAGGAAGCGGGAAACACGTTCTAGTACACTTAAAATTGAACACATACAGATTGTCTATAGATCTCGCTGCTCAATTTAGGTGGATAACAATATCCCTGGTCGTCGTCAGATGAATGGTCCTTAAGATATAGTATCTATGAAATTAGGATCAGATATAATTTTTAGGAACTTAAGTTCACCTGTCTTGTAACAAATAGTATGTCTTAAATTTGTCACAATTTTTCGTGTTTAAGTGGACAACAATACCGACGATCGACCAGACAAAGATGTGATTATGAAAGGTACCGATAAGTGGATAAAGGCTGTCTAAAAACTTTGATCCCAAATCTCTCTTAAAGTTAGATATCATTTTTATTTTTGTTAAATTTGTCATAGTTTCTTCTAATTTAAATATTAGGGGAGAATTAAAAATTAAAAAAAATCAAAAAAAATTCAAAAATAAAAAAAATCAAAGAAAAATCAGAAAAATTTAAAAATCCAAAAATAATGTTATTTTTGTTTTATTTCTTGTTCAGAAAAATCAAAAATCCAAAAATATTTTTTGTTTCTATTTTCATTTGTGTGCTAAGTTTTCTTTTAGTTTTGTTTTGTCTTGAAAAGTGATTTCAGGTATAGATAAGACTGATGGAGTTTGTGTTGAAGATTTCTGAGCCAAAGCCTCGTCCGTGAGCATCGAAGAATTCACATTCGAAGGAGCAAAAAATGAAGATTATTCTTTCGACATTCAGTCTGTCAACCCCAGAAGCATGGTGAAGTTGTACTTGATGATTATGTCATAGATTTCATTGAAGCCTCCTCAATCAATCTGCTGCTATCTTTGTACCTACTGAAGTGATCCAGAAGATTTGTTCTCTCTGTAGATTCTCAAGCTGAAGCGCTATCTTTCAAGAATCTGTACATCAAGCCTCCTCACCCAATGTGCGTTCAGAGTCAAATCTTGAAGAAAGGCCCAACCGCTTGAGATGAAGTCATTCATGAAGATTCATCAAGTTCATCTTGAAGCTGTGAAGAAATCAAAGGTTAATGCTGAAGCCAAGCTCCCAATGAAGATTAACAAGAAAAAGCCAGCTACTTTTTAGGGGGAGCTTGTTGGGTCAATTAGAAAAGAAAGTTATAAACAAAGGGGGAGATTGTTGGGTCAAAAATATGGTTTATACTTTGCTTTTCTAGGAAAATATATTTTTATGTAATGTTGTATGTGTTTGTGGTTTGTGTGTACGGTCGTACACAGGGTGTGCGGCTGTACACATGTGTATGGCTGGAGGTCCATATAAATTGAGGAGTGCATGTGTGAGTGTACGGGAGAAGAGAGGAGAAGAAGCCTAGAGAAGAGAGAGAAAGTTAGAGAGAAGAAGTGTGTGTGTGAGAGAATCTATTGTAAGGAGCATAATTCATATCATCAATACATCATTAGATTCATCTTCTTCTTCTTCTTCTCATTCTCTTCTATATTGATCTGACATCATCCAATTGATTGGGATTCCGCACCATCAATTGGATCTAGTTGATACACAAGCAGTTTTTGGGACTTACAATTGGTATCAAAACAAGGTTGTATCAGTCAATTTTGTCAGATCTGGAGCTTATTTGATCTTATTTTGAAAAGAGAATAGCGTTTTTGGATAGATCTCGCAAAATTAAGGGGGGTTACTTCTTTGCATTTTTCATAAAAACGAGTTGTTGATCGAGTTTTGGAGCAAAAAGGGGTGAAAAACGTCGTTTTTTTGCGAATCTGTTGAAGGAGTGCGGCCACTTGAAGGTGTGCGGCTCGGAGTATACGGCTCGGTGTGTGCGGCTCGGAGTATACGGCTCGGTGTTCGGCCCTGGTGTTCGGTCCTCGTCCTCGCATCGCAACCTCGCATCGCAGCAGCCTCGCCTCGCCTCGGATCATCGGCCTCGCAAGCAGCAACCTCGCACATCAGCCCTTTCATAAAAAAAAGGAAGCGAAGTTGACGTGCCATGGATCAAACATTGGACCTCAAGGTCATTGCCCCAGCGCCTTACCATCTCATCTAGAATACTCCTTGTGTCACTTCTCCGAAATTTAAAACATAACTTCTCCTTCTCGGTTATTATTTTCGAAAATTGGCACTTCTAACCCTAAAAATCAATCTTTTTTATTTCTAAATTCTATTTTCAACCCAAATTTTTTTTGTTTTTAATTTTTGATTTTATTTTTATCTTTGACCTTAAAAATTTGATTTTGACTTTTAAAATTTGACCTTTGACTTTAACCTTTTGACTTTCTAGTTTGACTTTTAATTTTTCAAATTTGGCTTTTCGGTTTGACTTTTGAGTTTGACTTTTTAAATTTGACTTTTAAGGTTGACTTTCTCGTTTTTTAAGTCAAAGGGCAATTAAAAATATAAAAAAAATTAAAAAAAAAAAAGAAAAAAAGAAAATGAGTTCCATATCAATTCTGGTAAATGAAGTTTCATGTACTCCATCTTGTAAAGCTACGATTAAATTTCTTTGCGAACAAATTGATTTATTAAAAAGAGAAAATGAGGACCTCAAATACGAAGGCTATACTCTTAGGAAAGGACCGAAACCGTTAAAAGCTCAATTAGAAACAAAAATCAAGGATTTCCAGAAATTACATGAAGATTACAGCAACAAGTGTGAAAATTATGATCACATTAAGAAAAACTTGATGCTGTAACTGAAGAACTTGACGCTTTGAAAATAAAGTGTGGAAAAACAGATGTTAGTTTCAAAAATTACACTGCGTCATGTAAGACAGTCGAGTCCTTATATGAAACCCAATAAAAATTCAAAGAAAATCAAAACAAGGGTCTAGGGTATGATAGTGTTCCTCCACCTTTCAATCATAACTACACATCCATCCCTATGACACAGGACGAAATTGACAGGGAGGCACATCTTCGATATGGCAAACCAGCTGGATTTGTGTCAGGATGTATTCAAGTTGAAGATACTAATGCTTCTACTTTATGTGCAGGTAAAGTAGTAGAGGATGAGAACAAGGAGAATACTACTGAACAAACAAACATCTCCTTGAACTCTCAATCTGTTGCTTCGAACTCAACTGCTTCTGATCAACCTGCCGTTGAGAAATACAGGCCACCAATTCCAACGCAATGGAGTTCTTGTTGCAAGTGTGCGTGTGGGAAAAGCAAGAGACAAGGAAAAGACACGCCACCAGGGGCAGGAAGAAACAACTCCACAGTGAAGAAAAAGACTTGCTTTCACTATGGAACACTTGGACACATTGTCAGAAATTGTCCTAATCGAGCATACGTTCCCTACTATGCACAAGGGTGGCAGAACACGCCAAGAGGGAGATACTTCAAAAGAAACCCCTCAAGGTCACGTTCAGACCTTGATGACTAGAACGCGCAGAAGGCCAAGAATCAAACCCACAAGGCCAAGAAATCAACTCCCAAGGTTAGGAAGGGAATGTCGGCCAAGAAGCCAAATCCAAGAGATGCTTCCATGAAGCCAAAATCAAAGTCATCTCAATGGCCGACATCAAGTCCCAAAGCAAGTACTGAGCCACCCATCAGATCGAAAAAGAAATGGGTTAAATCCAACTACAAATGGGTTCCAAAGGCTCACTCTCCCAAATCAACTAATGACTCTAATATTTCTTCATCTTCTGTTTGTGATAAGCAGGACATGTCATGGGAGAGAGTACCATGCAATGATGACAAAGGTCGACCCAGTTTCAAAATGGACTGGATTCCAAAGACCAACTGATCCTGCTCTGTGTCGGAACAGCTATGGAGGCATATCATCAGACTTCGGTTTGTTTATAGTGGTTGTTCCAGACACTTGATAGGAGGCATCTCTCAACTGTACAACATTCGGAATTTTGTTTGAGAGTATGTGTCCTTTGCGGGAAGGGAAGAACGGAAGTGATCACTCACGAGGTTTGCGCTTAATGGCATGAAGAATTTTCGGATCTGTTCTGAGATTACGCGTGCTGTTCTCAGACCTTCCGGATGAAAATTCAATCGGTGACTTACAGTTTGAGTTTTCTTCTCTATACTCCTGAGTTTTTCTTAAGTTGTTTCGCTTTAAAGACAAATTTTTGTTTTAGGATAGTTTAAATTTGGGCATTTAGTTTCGTTTCTCTCCTATGCACAAATTTAGGGGGAGAAATAAAAAAAATAGAAAATTTTAACAAATATAAAAAAAAAATTAGAAAATCCAAAAACATTAAAAAATTAGAAGATCCAAAAACATTAGAAAATTAGAAAATCCATAAAAATTAGAAAATCAGAAAATAAAAATTTATTATGCTTGAGGGAGATGTTTTGGGAAGTGAGTGATAACGGGCAACCTGAGTCTGCGTAACGTACCCAAAGTTGAAGGGTCTATTCTCTGGTTTGATGCGTAGGTAGGCACGAAGAATTTAACGGACTTGACTAGGTGTAGATGAACTTAAGGAATCTATAGACTTGACAAATCTTGACCTAGTTAGATCCGTTCAGCCTGACAATACGACGCTTGGATAGGTTGAGCAGGGAGATATATATGAGAATCTACTCGTCACATTAAATGAACCCATATCTGGAACCGTGGTTTAACTTTTTCTCGATGTGCAGATTTTGTCTTTAATTCCGGTTGGATGGGGCGACTGATAAATTCCGATAAATTAGGTCTGTAGAATATCATTTTCTTTCTTTCCGTCTGTTAGTCATATGTTGTCTCCTTTGCGTGAATTCCAATCCGACTTGGTACACAACATATGCAATTCTATTTCTCTGCATGTTATATATGTGAAAAACTTCTTATCTGTTAGCCATATGTCATCTCCTTTGCGTGACTTCTAATCCGACCTGGTACACAACATATGCAACCTTCTACTTCTCAACCCCTCTGAAGTAATAAGTAATAGAACTCTGAATCTATCCTCTCTTTGAATGGTTGTCTGCTCACCCTGTGTAAGGAGTACTCTGGAAGTTCTTGATGGTTGGGGCATATCAGGAAGCGGGAAACACGTTATAGTACACTTAAAAATTGAACACATACAGATTGTCTATAGATCTCGTTGCTCAATTTAGGTGAACAATAATATCCCTGGTCGTCGTCAGCTGAATGGTCCTTAAGATATAGTATCTAGAAACTTAGGTTTAGAAATAATATCTAGGAATTTAGGATCACATTGTCTTGTCACTTATAGTATGTCCCAATTTTGTCACAATTTTTCGTGTTTAAGTGGACAACAATACCGACGATCGACCAGACAAAGATGTGAATATGAAGGGTACCGACAAACGGATAAAGGCTGTCTAAAAACTTTGATCCCAAATCATTCTTAAAGTTAGATATCATTTTATTTTTGTTAAATTTGTTCATACTTTTCCTTTATGCACAAATTTTAGGAGGAGAATTAAAAATAATTCAAAAATCAACCAAAAATCAGAAAATTAAAAATCCAAAAATAGTGTTATTTCTTGTTCAGAAAATCCAAAAATATTTTTGTTTCTGTTTTTATTTTTCCAGAAAATATCAAAAATCCTACAATATTTTTTTGTGTGCTAATTTTTCTTTTAGTTTTGTTTTGTCTTGAAAAGTGATTTCAAGCATAGATGAGACTCGTGGAGACTGTATTGAATTCTGAGCCAAGGTTTCATCTGTGAGCATCGAAGAATTCTCATTCGAAGGAACAAGAAATGAAGATTATTCTTTCGACATTCAATCTGTCAACCCCAGAAGCATGGTGAAGCTGTACTTGAAGATTATGTGACAGATTGCATTAAAGCCTCCTCAATCAATTTGCTGCTATCTATGAACCTGCTGAAGTGATCCAGAAGATTATTTCTCTCCGTTGTTCTCTCTAAAGATTCTCAAGCTGAAAGCGCTATCTTTCAAGAATCAGTACATCAAGCCTCTTCACCCAATGTGCGTTCAGAGTCAAATCTTGAAGAAAAGCCTAACCGCTCGATATGAAGTCATTCATGAAGATTCATCAAGTTCATCTTGAAGCCGTGAAGAAATCAATGATTAAAGTTGAAGCCAAAGCTCCCATTGAAGATTGACATGAAAAGCCAGCTATTTTTTAGGGGGGCTTGTTGGGTCATTTAGAAAAGAAAGCTATAAACCAAGGGGGAGATTGTTGGGTCAAAAATATGGTTTATACTTTGCTTTTCTAGGAAAATATATTTTTATGTAATGTTGTATGTGTTTGCGGTTTGTGTGTACGACCGTACACGTGTGTACGGCTGTACACAAGGTGTGCGGCTGTACACATGTGTATGGCTGGAGGTCCATATAAATAGAGGAGGGCATGTGGGTGTGTACGGTGAGAAAAAGAAAGAGGCTAGAAGGCTAGAGAAGAGAGAGAAAGTTAGAGAGAAGAAGTGTGTGTGAGAGAGAATCTATTGTAAGGAGCATCAATCATATCATCAATACATTAGATTCATCTTAATTCTTCTTCCCCTTCTCTTCTATATTGATCTGACATCATCCAATTGATTGGGATTCCGCACCATCAATTGGATCTGATTGATACACAAGCAATTTTAGGGACTTACAACTTTACATGCTCCAAAACTTGAGGGCAAGTTTTGAAAACTATTGAAAACTATTCAATTCCATAACTTATGTGTTTAAAGTAGTTTTAATTCAAAAAAATCTTCAAGTTCCATAACTTGAGAACAAGTTATGGAAGACTTTAAACTATTAAAAAAATATGACTTTTCTTTATTCATAACCTATAGAAATATTTATGAGATTTATGAATCTTAAATGTGACTTTTCATATAACTTGAGGACAAGTTACAAAACACATTTTATAACCAACTCTTAGATTAATTTGGATTGAAAACAACAATTTCACATAACTTTCCTATTAATCTAAGCAAATAAGAACAAGATAATTTAATCAAACTTTTTCATGTAATTAGCCTAACCATTAAACTAATACAAAACATGAATCTATTGACAATTATCTTTGAAATTGGATTATCCACATCAAAAACAGGTTTATTAGTTGAAAAACAGCTTAGGGTAATGTTCCTAGTCCAATTCCAGCCAAAACAGTCGAAGATATGCTGTCTGGTGGTCTAACTCGTCGAGTGCATGAACCAACTCGGCGAGTTGGATGAGTTTAGCCTTGGACTCGTCGAGTCCCTTCATGGACTCGGCGAGTCTGTTGAGCAGACAACAACAAACTTCGATTTTTCAGCCAATGTTGCAAGTATAACAAGAAAACAAGCCTAGGCTCTGATACCACTGTTGGGTTTTGAGCATTCTAACACTCCTAAAGTGTACATGCAACCCTAAAAACCTTGGATCTATGTTTTTCTATGATACATGTGAAATTTGTTTTTCCAAGGTTCATATCCTATCTAGCATACATGGGAACTTTTAATCATAAAAGTAAGCAAGAAAACATACCTTCTAGTAGATTGGATTCCTTGAGAACCTTGTGAGCCTAGCACCTCAAGTGTGATGCCTCAAATGTCTCACACAACACCAAAAACACTTGGAATAACCTTGATAGAAATGGAACACTTCTAAAATCGGCTATTCCTTCTTGTTATCACACTAGTGCCGATTTTGGTTGGTCACATGTTGCTTATATAGTGTGTCATAATTAGGGTTACACCAAGTAAACCCTAATTGACATGAATCTTCATTTCTTGGATCCATGGGTACAAGAACACCATGGAGCATCCTATAGGTTTTAACCCAACTTGATAATCCATGAAACATTAGCCCACTATATAAGTATGGATGATTTACATAATTAACCCATATATTCAATTAGTCTACTTTTGATCACTTAATTAATACCAAATTAATTCTTGATCAATACTAATTAAATAATATTATTAATATATTAGAACTTATAATATATTAATAAACCTTAAGTGTTATTTCTCTTATTTTGGTCTATCCAAATGCATGATGCCATGCAACCCAAATGGACCATGCTAATCGGGTCGAGTACATCCCATAAATAGTTATGAACTTAGACACCTAATCTAACAGTCATCACAAAAGGATATTGCATGCAAGGTTAGACTCTAACACATTTAGCGGTGACAAGAATTTGGAATTCTTACTTGTAATAAGGATTCAGAATTATGATATGAGCATCATTAGAATTATGTCCAATTGATCTGTTCACAAAGGAAGGACCATAGAGAGACATAGCTTGCATGTTTATAACATGGCATGACTGATGTTTAATTCAAAGTGTTTAGTTGATTAATCGAAACATTATAAAATTAATAAAGTCTAATTAATATGGTTATTAAATAATAACTGTTTTATTTATATTCAATAGTTTTGAGACCATAGTTAATTAGGTTATTATTGTGTTTCACTTCGTATGTTTTACTTCCCGAATAATTAGATTATTTAAACATCCATAGTCGATCATACTTTTGGAAGTAAGTAGTGAATTAAGACTGTCATGAATCAAACTGTAGATTGTCTAAGGGGTTAGACATAGTAATGGTTTGCTGCAGTATTCATGAGTACTTTTGAAATGGGGGTTTACATATTGTATTAACCCACGCTCAAAGAATTACTTCATGGATTTTATCACGAGTAATTTTGAGACGGTAATATCTTATATTTTTGAAACGGAGATATATGAGTTGTTGTTTACGAGTCAGTTGTGCATTGATAATTCGTAAACGCATTAGTAACTTGATGTTACAAAATGTATTGTTGCGTGTGATTTGATGAGTAAATAGTGCAAGCATATAAGTCGAAGTTTATCCGTTCCTTTTTCCCTAACGGTAAAAGCGATATCTGTGGGCCCTTGATGATTTAATGATGACATCTAAAGCGCTTGGCCAAGCCTGGATTGAGTTGATGTTTTCAATTAGTAGTCTGATATCAGTCGTCATAAATCAGAAATCAGGAAACAAAACTTCTACAATGAGATTGATTATAATCCATGTCTCATGTCCATATGATATCTTGTAGAATGGAGGAGTATTTGATCACTTATCTAAAGACACGTAATTGACTAGGTCAGAGTTTGACAAAAGCTTTGAGAGCTATGACTGCTTGTCAAGTTTTAAAGTCATACTTGAAACTATAGTTATTAGAATTATCCAAGTGGGAGACAGTTAGATTATGTGTCTAAGCCCATAACTATAATTGGTATGTACTTGAATTGATAGTGGCATGGTCCTTTTGGGATGTCTTCACACTTGCAACTAGACAGGATGATTAATTGAGGAAGATAAAGAATTTATTAATTTGATTAATAAATTGGAATAAATGATTTATTAATATGTTATGGAAATAATATATTAATTAGTAATCATATTATTAATTAATATTTAATCAGAAATTAATTTGGAATTAATTTTGGGATTAAAGGAATTAATTGAAAGTGTAGGGACTAAAAGTGAAATTGTTCAATAGTTGAGCAAAAGAGTCCAGAACCTTCCTAGGGAAGGTGGTGGACGAAATCATGTATATGTATAAGATTATTCTAGAGTTTCTAGAATATCTGATCATATATGGATAATCAAAGGAGGTGGATAATTACCATATTTGAGATTAGGGTTATCCATAGCATCCTTGGTGCACTATATAAAAGGTTCTAAACCATTGGAATTTCGTCCACTCTAGAGAAGAAGTAGAAACTGAAAAATTGATGTTCCTCCTCTCTCATATCAGTCTCTTGCATTGTGTGTTTGTGAGCCATTAGAGGTGTTACACTTGTGACACTAAGTTCTCAAGCTTCAAGATCTGCAAGGGAATCATTGTTATTACAATATAACAATCAAAGTATGTAAACCAAACCCTAGTTTTATATAGATTTCGAAAATTCTAGACACTTCCTAAGGTTTCTGCTTTTTATGTTCAAGTTTGCATGTTCAATTAGAGAAAACCTAGATCCAAAACATTAGGGTTGCATGCACACATATGAATTGTTGTTATGCTCAAAACCCATCAATAATTGATCCTAAACCCGTGATTGATACATTACAATAAACCAAAAAATCCTCAGCACCCTCCGGTACGGTCAAAATCGGCGCCTCACATAGTCTCTGCCTCAGGGTCTCAAAAGTTGCCTATTGCTCAGGCTCCCATCGGAAAGTGACGGTCTTCTTTGTCAATCAGGTTAACAGAACCACTATCTTGGAGAAATCTTGGATGAATCTCCAATATTTACCTGCTAATCCAAGATAACTCCGAATTTCAAATGGACACCTTGGAACCTCCCAACTGATCACGGCCTCGACCTTGGCCGGATTGACCAAAATACCATTCTGGTTGTGTGACATCTCCAAATTAAAGGTCATTTAAAAAAAATTATTTATGCTTATTTAAAATCAGAGTATCTGTTTTCAAGAATAATATTGCGGAATTTGTTCGCAGAAAACATGATAAATATATTATCAAAGCATTTCCGAAGAAATGTATTTCTGTTTATATTAAAACATTGGGATGTCATCGTCAATACAGAAACATAAGCATAAACAAACCTTACATTCATTTCACTAATGATTTACATCTCTGTGAATCTCTCATTGTAATGTAGCTTCGTATCGACACATATGATACAAATAGATTGAGTAGGTCAGGTAGGGAAACCTGGTGACTACATAGGGATTTCAATCCCACAATGTTATATCATGTGTATATATATATATATATATATATATATATATATATATATATTATAACTCACAATATATACAATTTCACCTCATATAAGCAATTTTACCACACCCCGTCGATCCTCACAACGACACGATCCATACTCTCGGATCTAAAATTAACAGTTTTACCTAATCCATACTCCTGGATTAGGTATGTCTAATCCATGCTCCCGGATCAATAATAAATGACTATGTCCACTCCATACTCTTGGAATGACTATGTCTAATCCATGCTCTCGGATTAATGACAAATGACTATACCTTCTCCATACTCTCCGAATAAGGAAGAATGACTATGTCTAATCCACGCTCTCGGATCAATGACAAATTTTAAAGTTCTACCCTCCGTGTATATCTCACTCGTACTCGTAAGAAAATATGACCCAATAATCCTCTTAATTAATTTAGGTTTACTATGTATCCTAAATCATCATATATCATTAGATATGCTCTTAACACATATTTCAGGCAATGTCAAATATTTCACATATAAAAATATATTTAAAACTTTAATTAATAATTGTATTAAAATCATGTTCAGGAAAGGGACTATTCACTCACTTGTTAAAGTGATGACTCGAAATTCGGTCAGCGTTTCGCTTCTAACAACCGGGTAGGATCATATCGGAGGTAGGGTCCGTTTGGTATACGAAGTATACTTTTTAAAAATCCCACTTTAAACCCCTCACTAAATCACAGTCTAGACATCATCCCCGTAAATAGATCAATCAGTATAACGACTTGGAATCACTGATAAATCTTGTTTATAAGTTCATAATAACGACAATGAACTTAAACATATGTTATACTTAAAGTAGGGTAAGCATAACTCACTTACAAAGGGGTTTAGCGAGGAACCGGGCTCTACGCTGGCAGGATTTCTAAGCCGAAAGTTGTTCTTCACGGGGCTTTCCGGCGCTACGGGACTCGCTTCTAACACCTAGGAGGTGCTAGGGGAAAGAATAGAAGGCCAAGTATAGGCTGCCAACAGCCACGTACGTTGGGTATACACAATGGTACGCTGGGTGTAATGGCCAAAACAGTAGTACGTTTGGCGTACTTCGAGTTACGCTGGGTGTACTCCGTCCAGGTATCACAGCCTCGACCTTGCCACTTGTTACTTGCTGGTTACTCCAAAAACAAACATCTTTTAAAATTCGTAACTTTCGCATACGAGCTCCGTTTTTGACGTTCTTTATATCCACGCGTATGTATCGATAGTGATGAGTCGAAAAACTCTTTGATCGTTTAGATCTTAAACAGGTTAATCAGAAAAATACTAACAGAAAAATCAAACACAGGAATGAGTCAAAATATGCTGAATGATTCAATAGATTCACGCCTCAGTAGAGCTCGATAAAGAACTTCCGTTGTAGAGGCTGTTTAGGGTTACAAAAGTATTTGTTGTGAATGATCGACTCAAAATCTTACGTACAAAGATGCATGCAAGCATCTATAAATACTAAACCCTAATAAATAAATCATGGATGGACAGGCCCAATTCGGATACAAAACTGGACTACGAACCGAGCCCAAGACGCAACACTTAATGGACCCTACAATCTCCCCCTTTGCGTCAATTGGGGCGAGACTCTACTTCGGCTTGCTGGGTCCAGCTGCAGGAACTTTCTTTGTGGTGTCGAATAGATGAGGAATAATGGAAAGGATGGTTTGTCTGAAACGAATGTACCACTGGATCATATCATCGAAATACTTCTTGTCATCTTCAGAATTCTGCTTGCATCGATTGATGATCCCCAGAACATGTTCCAAGCATGAAGTGGTATATAGATGTTTGTCTGCCAAGGCGAACAGGCATTTTTGACCTTCATTCCTGGTGAACATGACTGAGTTCCTCTTTGGATCGATCCTCCCCATCTGCATTTTATTCAAATCGCTTGTAGAGCCAACTGGGGAGATGGTGGGCTTTTTCTTGAAAACACTTGCGATCTCCTGATCCATCTTAACAACCTCCATGATGTAGCAGACCAACATCCTTTTGAAGTGCTCTATGATTGGCCCATATTTAGCTTCATTAGTGAGGAGGATGTTATGTAGGATGATCCAATCATGTGGATTCAGGTTAGGAAGATCAGCAAAAGAAATGGCATGTTCGGTTTTAGCTGACCCCCTCAACACCTTGAACCGGACATTTGTGAAGTTACCCTCCCGAAAGGGTTTAAGGACCCCAATGTTTATGATCTTCTGCATACTCCATGTCTGATATTGAGGCTGAGCAGACCTCAGATAGAATTCAACAAGCTCCCTATCAACCTTCGGGTGAGGATGAGGGACATCAGCAACATGGGAAAATGCATGAAATATGAAGGCCTTTCGGGTCAAGGGCATGTCGAACTGAGAGTCAATAGAATTAATCCTGTCTAAGGAAATCACTTGTTCAAGCCAGAGGATGTTGGGGGTATCGATAGCTTCTTTGATAATCTTCTCGAGAGTCCATGGAGGGAATAGGGTTTTCCGACTTTGAAGGAGATCATGAGCCTCCTTCATCTTTATTTCGTTCGCTTCTGCCTCTCTGGCAATCCGAGCACTCATATCTGAATCCTTATCCCTGGCTTGTTTCTTCAAGAGATCAGCAATGGTCTCTTTGTCATCATCACCATCACTGTCACCAAGAACCTTCTTCCCTTTATCTTGAGCATCCGAACCTAAAGCCTGACCTGTTATTGGAGGTTCGGTTGCTTTAGTTGAAGCTGATGTAGAAGTAGGAGACGGTTGAGATTGATTTTCGCCTTTAGAAACCCCTTCTCCCCCTTCTTTTGGATGGGCCACGAACTCAGGAAGCCCCTCAATTTTGTTGAGCAGGTCAAGGGCGGGAGCAAGCTTCTCGGCTAGAGTTCGCCTCACTGAATAGTTCAGAATTGGGTCGTGTGCTTCAATAATGTTGGAGAGGGCGGCGTGGACATCCGAAACACAAGTGGAAATGACCGCTCGCTCAGATCGTAGAGACGCAACCTCCTTTTCTGATTGGGAAAGCTGAAGACTCTTGACCTTTAGAGCAGTGGTTTTGCGAGCAAGCGCGTCCATCACAGAGTTCTCCGAAGCAAGGTCCTCCTGGAGCTTGGTCAATCTCTCCTCAACAACTGTCTGAAAAGATTTATTGTCAGCTTCAAGAGTCTGACGAAGACCGGCAAAGAGTTGTTGTTCTGATGCGAAAGAAGTAGCCAGCTTCTCAACAATGGAATCGACCTTCGCTGCATTGGATTCAGTGGCCCCCTGTAAAGACTGAAAAAGACTGTTAGCATCGTGAAATAGTTTTTCAACTTTTTCGGTCACTGCAGCACAGGCCTTTGTAGATGCTTCTACAACAGTAGTGACGGAGTTGATACAGGCTTCATGTGCCTTGGTGAAAGAATAAACTATCCCCTGAATAGCAGCCTCTGAGATAGTGGACCGAGAGGAGGAGGAGGAAGCGATGAAATGATCAATTTTCTCATTAAGTTCCTTGATGTGCTTTTTAGTGACAGGAGCATCATCGTCATCATCGCTTTGAACCTGATAGGGACTGTAGTAGACAAAATCAAAGTTCATGTCTTCCCCTCCAAGAAAAGTCTCGGTATCAGCGGAGTGGTTGGGAGATGAAGGCGAAGGTGGAGGTTCGGTTGTGGTAGTGGGTTTGGGTGTTGAAGTATGTTCGGTTGTAGGTGTAGGCTTGGGTGCTGAAGTACGAACCCCCGTATCAGATACGTTGGTTTGAACTCCAGTGGTTGTTGTTGTAGCATCTGAGAAAATAGGAGGTGGTACGGAATAGAGGTGGGTGGAATATAAGTAGAGGGGGTTAACGGGGGAATGGAAATAGAGATAGTGATTGGGGGAGGAGAGACAGGTTTAGTTGAAACTGGTACCTCAAGTGAAGGCGAACGGGGAGAAGTGTCACCACGAAACGACTCCTCTGAGTCAGAACTCTCATCCTCTGATTCACTGGAGGAAGAGGCAAGAATGAGTTTTCGCCTGGGCTGGGTTTTCCTCTTCTTTGGTGGAGGTGATTGAGCTGCCTTCGTGGGTTTACGCTTCTTAGGAGAAGGGCCTTTCGCTCCCTTGACCACCTTCTTGTCTTTCCCCTTTTCTGGTTTCTTGCCCCTGGGAGCAGGCTTGTCAGTATCATGGATAGACTGAATCATCTCTGGAGTGAGCTCTCTGGGACCCGATGGACGAAAGTCCTTGTAGGTCTTGATGATGCGGCTATCTCCTGAAACACAAGCATACATTGACTCTGGAATAGAGCCAACAAACTGAAACTTGGAAGGATCCGTTACAATGATCTTCGTAGTATGGAAGGTGCCAATAGAGGAGAGTGGAGATGTAGCCACAATGGGAACATGGTACTTGTCCATTGCCCATTTGGTGACGAGTATCCAGAACCTTGCATATGAAATTTCAGAATGTCGAGAGGTAGACGCAAGGCTTTGGATTAACTCCTGCCATAAGACTGGGCCATAATTGAGATTGACGCTAGTGTACAACCCGTAAAGAATCGTCATGAACAGACGACTAGCCCCATCAGAACCTGCACTTCTCTCTGATAGACCCTTGAACAGTATCGTGAAGAAGCCATTCCACTAAGGAGGAAGACACGATTTCTTGAACTTCGTGACTATGGTAAGAATCTCAGTGTAGCTCATGTTGTAAAACATGGAGAACAACTGTCCCACAGAAATCGACTCAGGGTTAACCCTCGACTCATCAGGTTCAAACCCTAGAAGCGAGCAGAATCGCTGTTTGGAGATGGAGGTTTTGATATCAAGAATGTCGAAGAAAATTTGATCAACAGACTTGTCGAAGTGAGCAGTAGAGAAAATTTGGGATAAACACTCCATAGGTACGATTTCGACCTTGGTCAGTGCAAGAACCAGTGGAGAGTGTTTAAAACACTCCACAATAGGGTACATGAAGCCATCATAGGAATATGGGGTGAGATCAATGACCAAGCTTTGCTGGGGTCGGATTGGGAGAATATGGGAGGTTTTGTGAACAGAGGAGGATTCCGCCATTGATGAGAGCTTCGAAGAAGGAGATGAACAGTGGTAGAAAAGTTTCTTTGTTTGCTCTCAGAAAATTGGGTGCAGTAAAGAGGTAAAAGAACTTAGGGTTTACCCTTTATACCGTTTGTAGAGGAGAGAGAAAAATCCGCCCCCAAATCTTCTTGAAAAACGAATTGGTTTCGGAGTTGATTGACGCGTGACAGGTAGCAACCCTTATGATTACGCATGAGAGAGAAAACTGTTCCCATTTCGCACGCCTTCCCATCAAATACCCTTTTGAATTCCTGAAACCTTTAGTCTCCCGGCTGAGTCATCATCTTATCTTAAAAAAATGAGTTGTCTTCACTAAATAAAAGCAAACACGTATAGCATTAACCACAGCATCCCGTTGAGAATATAACATTAAATACCAGAGCGAAAAAAATAGCTTGTAATGACCGAAACCAGATTTTTGGAAAATCAAAAAGATTTTCGTGCATAGAGTGTCAAAGATAAAGAAATAAAGCAACATATATGTGGGAAATTGTGATGTCAATATAGACACGAAACAGTGGATCCTGGGCACGAATCTCTTCCTTCTAAGTCAAGAGAGACTTTAAAGTGTTTGTGTGGTTTCCCGTTGAATTACGATCAAGAACTTGTTAAGAAGTGTTGAAAGGCATCTTTTAATGAAGCTGATAAGGGTGGATTTCGCTTCAGTTCCGAATTCCTGATCTTGACATAAGATAGAAACTGAATGAAGTACTTGTGAGACCGATGTGGTCTGTTGAACAAGTAGGTTTGGACAATATTTTAGTGACTTGTTGGAAATGCTTGGTGTGAAATCTTAATAGAATTTAAAACTGGATTCTATGGGAAGAAATGTTATGGTATGTAACAATTTCATAAGAATCACACAAAAAGGAAAGTAGAGATTTCATGGTACAACCACGTGGGTGGATTCGTTAATTCATAAGTGAAAGCTAGAGAAAATTTAATTGTTCACCGTCAATGCATAGTAGGTATTGAATTGTGGGTTTCACTTAGCACGTAGTGACACGAAGCTAAGATCACAAACACAGAGATTGTATAACCATAAACCTCAGTGGTAATTTCTAAGAGTCTCAAGGGTTACATGTATGAAGCGAATATGATGGAGAAAAATGTTCGAGATGGTGTAAGGAAACCAAAGTACCTCTGCTATAAAGATAGTGACTAAGCAGAAGACGCTTAACTCATATGAGAAAGGTAGCTCATGATTAGAATAAATGTAGCAGCCTAATTGGGAAGACAAGGTTTGTATATACCAAGTCAATAAGGCTTTATTCAAAATCAGTTGAGGCTTTGGACAACATGCAGCAGCATGCTTCTAGGGACACTTAACTAGTAAAAAGTGTGAGAATGACACCTGCCCCATCGATAATCCATAAACTGTCAATATAAACAGAAGTAGAGACAAAAAGAAAAAGAAAATATTTTTGGAATTTTTGATATTTTTGTAAAGAGAAAAACAAAACAAACCAAACAGAAAAAAAAATTTGGAACCGAACCCGAAATGGACCGAACGCTCGGTTCATTTCGGTTCCTTTTTTTTTTTGGAAAAACAATTGTACAAACGTATACAACCAAAGATATCACCTTTTTGAGACAAGCGAAAACAAGTGCAATGGGACCGAACCCGAAATAGACCGAGCGTTCGGTTCATTTCAGTTCCCATGTGAACCGAGCCCGAAATAGACCGAGCGTTCAGTTCATTTCGCTTCCAACTTTTAGTTCTGAGAAGGTGTTTTTGGTACTGACTCTGATTCCATCATACCTAAGCCTTGTAGAATTTTATTGAAACTTGCTTCAGTAAGGGCTTTGGTAAAGATGTCGGCCAGTTGATCATTGGTTCGAACAAAGTGAATCTCTACATTTCCATCTTCCACATGATCCTTAATAAAGTGATACCTCAGTGCTATATGCTTTGTCTTGGAATGTTGCACTGGGTTATGACAGATCCTAATTGCACTTTCTGAGTCGCAATATAGTGGGATCTTTTTCATATTGAGTCCATAGTCCCGGAGTTGGCTTTGGATCCAAATCACTTGAGATGTGTAGGAGGCGGCTGCAATGTACTCTGCTTCGGCTGTAGATAGAGAAACACATGTTTGTTTGTTAGATTGCCAACTCACCAACTCCCCGTCGAGGAATTGACAGCCTCCGGTAGTGCTTTTCCGGTCTAAACCACATCCTCCTAGGTCTGCATCTGAGTAGGCTTGAACGAAGAAACCTGAGTTTGAAGGATACCAGAGACCGAGAGAGTTGGTTCGCTTCAAATACCGGAATATATTCTTCACTGCCAGCATGTGTGGTTCACGAGGATTTTCTTGAAACCTGGCACAATAGCACACTAAAAACATTATATCGGGCCTGCTAGCTGTGAGGTACATCAGCGAACCAATCATTTGGCGATAAAGTGTTATGTCGACTGCCGGTTTTTCCAAAGATGGTGTAGCTTGGTACCGAACGCCATAGGGACTTTGACCTTTGAGTCTCCCATCATGCCGAACTTTACAAGAAGAGTCTTGGTATATGCTTCCTGGTTGATAAAGATGCCTTCGGGTCCCTATCTAATATTTAAACCATGGAAAAAGTTAATTGGACCCATTGAGCTCATTTCAAATTTAGTCTCCATCAGCTTTCTGAATTCAACTGTTAGGCTAGGATTCGTTGAGCCAAAGATGATATCATCGACATAGATTTGAATGATCATAAGGTGGTTACCTTCCTTTTTACGAAAGAAGGTTGGTTCAACCGAACCTTGTTTGAATTTAGACATCTTTAAAAACTTAGTTAATGTTTCATACCATGCCCTAGGTGCTTGTTTCAGACCATAAACAGCTTTATCCAAGATGCAGTAGTGATCTGGATGCTTTTCATTTACAAAGCCAGGAGGTTGCTCCAAGTACAAGGTTTCTTCAAGTTCCCCATTTAGAAAGGTGCACTTTACATCCATCTGGTAGACCTCAAAGTTCTTATGTGCAACATAGGCAAGAAATATACGAACGGATTCCAGCCTTGCCACCGGAGTAAATGTCTCTTCGTAATCGATTCCTTCTTCCTGGCAATATCCTTTCACCACTAGCCGATCCTTATTCCTGATAACATTTCCCTCCTTGTCCATTTTGTTTCTGAACACCCATTTGAGACCGAAAACTGAGGCATCTTTTGGTGTTGGAATGAGTCTCCAGACCTTATTTCTTTCAAACTCATTTAGTTCGTCTTGCATTGCCTGAACCCAATCAGAATGATCGAGGAAAACATTGACGGTCTTCGGCTCTATTTTGGAGATGAAACAATTAAACATGCAGAATTCTACTTTAGAGAATAGAGCAGTTTGCTTCACCTTTAGTTGTGATCGAGTGAGAACTTTTGCTGATGCATCACCCACTATTTGAGATACACGATGATCTCTGGTCCATTTGTTGAGAGGAGGGTAATTTGGATCGTAGGATGGATCCAATTCAGCATTTACCATTTCTTCCAACTCTGATTGAACATCATCGTCATAGAGCATATCAAAATTCTCCCCCTCGACAGATGATGAATCATTTGTATGTGAACCCAAAAATCTTTCTTCGACTGGGCTTTCAGGCTAATCCGGACTTTCGGGTGTAGCGGGGCTCTCGGGTGATACAGGACTTTCGGGTGCAGTGGGGCTTTCGGGTGCTATAGGACTTTCAGGTGCAGCAGGGCTTTCGGGTGCTACAGGACTTTCGGTTCCATCACAGATTGGATTCTCCCCCTGAATATGTGAGTCCTGTTGATTTGAAGAAAATAGATTCTCCCCCTCGACCGAAGTACCGCTCTGGGGAGGTTCTTTTCGAACTGGTTCTTCTGCTCCCATTTGTTTGGCTGCATCTTCGACAATTTTCTTAAGGTGATCAATCTTGTTGTCTGCTGTTGTGGCCTCAGAGTGAGCATCTTTCTCAGGTTCATCAAATAGATCCATGAACTGGTCAAAAAGATTGGCGATTGAGGCTGTGACTTGACCTGTTTGAGAGAAAATCTCTCCAATTGCTTCTCCGGTAGACTTCAACTTCTTGACGTAATTGTCATCAAACGTCACATAATAGGTTTCTTCAATTCTTTTAGAACGCTTATTTAAAACCCTCTATGCCTTTGAAGTAAGAGAATATCCTAGAAAGATACCTTCATCAGCTTTGACATCAAACTTGTTGCGATGTTCTTTGGAGTTGAAGATGAAGCATCTTGAACCGAACACGTGAAAGAACTTGACATTCGGCTTCCTGTTGTTAATTATCTCATAAGGAGTGAGAGAGAAACGCTTGTTGGGATAAGACTTGTTCGTAGTAAAACACGTTGCAGCAATAGCGTCAGCCCAGAAATATAAGGGAAGGGAAGCAAACTTAGCATTGTTCAGGCTGCCTCACACAGGGATCGGTTTCGCCTTTCGACAATTCTGTTCTGTTGAGGTGTATAAGGGGCTGAGAATTTGTGACTGGTGCCTTTTTCTGCTAAGAAGTCTTCGAATTCTTTGTTCTTGAATTCCAGTCCATTGTCGCTCCTGATGTTTCGAACGACTTTTCTTAGTTGCACTTCGACTTGCTTGATAAAGATCTTCAGTTTGGGAGTCGCCTCAGATTTGTGCTTCAGAAAGAATACCCAAGTAAATCGTGAGAAGTCATCAACAATAACAAGGATGTACTTGTTACCGCCAATGCTCTCGATTGATGACGGACCACATAAGTCGATGTGAAGCAACTCAAGTGGTACAACAACTTTGGTGTTTATGATTGTTGGGTGACTTTGGAGACTTTGTTTCCCCATTTCACATGCAGTACATAAGTGTTCTCGATCGAACTTAAGCAGTAGAAGTCCTCGAACCTGACCACCGGTGACTAGCGTGTTGATGTATTTGAAGTTGAGGTGTGAGAGCCTTCGGTGCCATAACCAACTATCGTCTGAATGGGCTCTGGACAAAAGACATATAGCTGGATTCCCTTTGATTGGTTTGAGATTCAGAGGAAACATTTCACCTTTTCGTTCAGACTTGAGAATAACTTTGTTGGATTTCTTCTCTATTATCTCTGAACCTTCGTCATCGAACGGGACTTTGAGACCTGTACCTCCCACCAGTTGAGACACACTGATGAGGTTATGCTGCAACCCTTCTACATACGCCACCTTCCTGATAGTAAAGTCTCCATTGGTTATCATCCCATAACCTTTTATCGTTCCATAAGAGTTGTTACGAAACTTGACATTGCCACCGTTTTATAGTGACCGAAACTCCCTTAGATCTTCCTTCCTTCCTGTCATGTGACGTGAGTAGCCACTGTCTATGTACCATTCTTCGTCGAACTGCTCGTCACTTATAACCTGCAAAAATTAAGCAGATTTAGGAACCCAAAGTTTCTTGGGTCCACGTGAGCCTTTTAAAGAAATAGGAATAGTAAGAGAAACATCAACAAGATATGTTCGTTTTATTAAGGTTGTTTCATCTTTCCTCTTAATGGTAAACACTTTGATTTTATTGGAGTTAGATGCAGGTATTTTGGATTCATCTTCGGGCGTTTGGACTTTAGCTTGCTTTCGGTCTTCATTTGCTGAGGAAATCTTCCTTTTTCCTTTTAAATCCTTCGACGATTGTGAGTTTGGTGTAGGACGAGAATTAGGCTTAGAAGAAGAATGAGAACGAGAAGAATTAGAACTAGAAGGATTAGACGAAAAGAAATTAGAATGAGAATCTTTCCTGACTTGAGGTTCGCCATGACCCTTTCGGTTGTGGTCATTTGAGGGACCGAACCTGGACCTTCGGTTGTTGTTTGATGATGGACCGAAACAGTTTTTCTGGTTGTTGTGAGTTGCTGGACCGAAGCTGGGTCTTCTACTGTAAAAGCTTGATGGGCTGAACTCAGGTCTTTGTTTGTTGACATTTGGTGGACCAAAACCAGCCTTTCGGTTGTTGTTACTTTCGGGACCGAACCTATCCTTTCGGTTTTGTTCTTCCTGTGGCCCGAAAGTCTTTTTCTGGTTCTTTTGAACTGATGGATCAAAGCTCCTTTTACTCTTATTTTCTTCTCCTTTTTCCTTCGAGTTTCTGTCAAAGTGAGTATAGTGAGGATTTTGGGAGCGCCAAAACTGCTTTCGCTCCGAGAGATTTTTCTTGTATCTCAAATATCTCTGTTGCTTTTGATTTTTCACCTGTTTTGGTTGTCTGTGAATGTTTGCCTTCTGTTTCGGCTTCTTAGCAATAGGTTCACTTTTCACGGAAGAGGTTTCGCTTGTTGAGGTGACATCTTCCACTGGAATCTCTTTTGTGCCGCTGGAACTTGGTACGTCAAAGTTGGTAGGTTTATTCAGTGGTTCTGGCACATATCTACCTTTGGCCTTCCATGATGTTTGCTCCGACAAACCAACTGTTTCATATGCGTTGTATATCGGTGCAGACCAGAAAAATTCATCACAGCCATCTACATTATCTTCATTCACTATGGCAGTGAGTTCGGTTGTCTGATGTTCGGTTACTCCTGTGACCTTATAAACCTGATTGGGAGTGGTTATAACCTTTTGGTATACAACGACCTTTTCTTTAAGGATCGGAGACTTATGTTTGGACAAACGAGCGAATTCCACTGAGTTTTCAGAAATCAAGTTTTTGTGGTTTTCAGGTTCGCTCCTAATGAACTCGGAACAGTCAACCTCATCCTCTACAGAAATTTCACTCATTTCATCGTCCTCATTAAGTTCAGATGCATTTTCAACATCAATTTTATTTTCTGAACTTAATTTGGTACTCAATGAGTCAAATTTTTGTATAGTTTCGGCCCTGAGTTTCAACTTATCATTTTCATCCAAAATATTCTTAAGCATGTCCTTATGGTCTTTGGACTTTATAAAAGATTCAGTTTTGTCCAGACAATACATATAAGTGGGATTGACATCATCTGAAGATACAACACTTTCACAGTTGTATGCTTCGGCATCGATTTCATCCTCCTTAAACTCAAGGAAGGGTAAAATCATGCGATGTATCTTTTGGCCTATTTCACAATCTAAATGCAGCTGAGTAATGTTAGTATAAAGTATTTTTGCAATTAAACAAAAACATTTCCCTGTTTTAACAATTTAAGATTATCTCTTTGCAAATAGATATTTTCATCCCTAGTTTTAACCAGCTCCAACTCCTTCTGCTCTATCCACATCCTTCGCTCCTCACTCTTGGATGATACCCTGCTTATTTGGTCAGTTAGATTAGAATTCGTGACACGTGTTTGAGTTAAACAACTATCTAGATTAGAAATTCTTGAATTCGAGTTATTTAATTCCTTTTCATATGATGTTTGTGGAATTTTAAACGAAATAAAAATGGATTGTACCTTCTTGATCAGTTCATCTAGCTCACTGATCTGCACACTGAGAGGCTTCGTTGTAAAGCACACATCCTCTCGCTCCTTAGCCACATCGTTTCCACCATCAGTGTTGTATCCTCTCATCTGGGATACATCTGTCACCATCAGACATCTTCCACCAGCATCAACTCTCTATGCCACATAAGCCTTTCCATGAGAAGGATTTCTCACTTCATCATCTTCTGTGTCGGTTGACCACACCTGTACGCCACCGAATTCATCATCATCTACCGAATCCTACACAACAAGAGCATTCATAGAGGGATTATTAGAAACTTTCTTCCTCTTAATCTGTTGGATAAGGTGTCTAAGTCCATAACTTATTTGGTACATACTTGACCCGACCCGGCATGGTCCATTTGGGTTGCACTTCACCCAAACGATTTATGGATAATTTTATGAGAATTGTATACTTACGATTTATTAATATATTATAAGTTATAATATATTAATATGAAGTCATGTTATTTAATTAGTTTTAGTCTTAAATTAATTATGAATTAATTTAGAGATTAAAAAGAAGACTGATTAAATTATGGGCTATTATATTTTATATAGTGTGGGCTAATACTCATTTGTTAATGGGCTAAGCTAATATGAAAGTCCATGGATGATCCATGGAGCTTTTAACCCATGGATCCTTGGAAAGGAAAAGACATGGGTTATTAGGGTTTCACCCTAACCATGCACACTATATAAAGAAGCATATGATGCAAGAAATGTGACACTAGTTGTGTGAGACTTAGTGGTGGCCGATTTCATAAGAAAGTATACTACTCTCTCAAAGTTTTCCAAGTGTTTGTGGTGATTTGTGATTCCATTTGAGGCATTCACACTATTGGTGCTTGGCTCTCAAACTCCAAACAATCAGCCATCATCAAAAGGTATGTATTTCTACTAGTACTTTTATGATTCATAATCCTTATGCTATACTAGTTAGGAAGAAACCTTGGAAGTTATTATTTGCATGTATTTTAGAAGAAAACATAGATCCAAGGTTTATTAGGGTTGCATGCACACTTAGGAAGTGTTAGATTGCTCAAAACCCAACAGTGGTATCAAAGCCTAGGCTTGTTTACTTGAATACTTGATGCAGATTGCTGAAAATCGAAGTTTATGTGCTGTCTACACAGCAGACTCGCTGAGTCCATGAAGGGACTCGACGAGTCCAAGACAAAATTCATCTAACTCGGTGAGTTGGTTCATGCACTCGACGAGTTGGACCCCCAGACAGCATATCTTCGAGTTTTGGTGCTGGAATTGGTCTAGAATCATTACCTTAAACTGTTTTGGACTCATAAAACCTGTTTTTGATGAGGTAATGATGATGGTGGACCAATTTCAAAGTTATAATCAAAATTTCAAGTTTATATGTGTTCATATGATTCTTGAACTTGTTGATGTGGATGTTCATGTTCATATGAGTTTTGTTAGATCATAGGAATTATTTGCAAATTGTTTGTTAGTTAATTCTTGATCTTAATGTGTTTTAATAGAATTCATAATTTGTCCTCAAGTTAGGGAATTCCAAAAGTTTTTTCTTTTAAATGTTTTTTTAAGAAGTCATAAGTTACACTTTAGAAGAGTTTTTCTAATAAATGCTTTTATGGACTTCATAACTTGTCCTCAAGTTATGGATTTCCAAGAGACTCTTCATTAAAAGTATTAAACACTTAATTAAAAATCATAAGTTATGAATATCCAAAAGTTTATGAATTGTTCAAAACTTGCCCTCAAGTTTTGGAATTTGTAAAGTCTCACACAAACTTTAATTCCATACCCTAGAAGTTTTAAAAGTTAAAATTCTACACTTATACTATTTATAACATTAACGGTTAATTATATATATGTATAAGAACAAGTCGTTTTACCGTTAGTAGGCCTCATTCACAAAGCCGGTCTATAAGGTGGGTATAAGGTTGTTGCCTATAAAATGGCGACTTAATGGGTGTCTACTCTCACCCACCGCTTGCTTGACTGGTGGAGGGTCGTTAGCCGAACGGGTAAGACAAGGACTTATAAATTATCATTAAGTATGATGAATATTATAAAGTAACTAAATGTTTTATTTAATTCCCAATCTTAGTTACTTTAGGAAAAATGTTAATTTGGTGCTAGCCCATGGAATTCACACTTTGTACCTTACCAAGTCGTTGGTGGAGCGTGTGTGGTTAACCGGCACACTAACTTGGACTAGTAAGGATCACGAAGGGTGACTTAATGTTTTTCATAGATCAATGGAGCGTGTGTGGTTAACCGGCACATTGATTAGGTGATAATATTAAGGGTACCAAGTGAATTGGTATGGTTATTCACACCTTGTTTTGTGATCCTCGGCATCCCAGTCACAAAATTTGAGAGGGCACACTCGAGATTGAAACATGCCATTGAAAAGTTCAATGAATCTCAAAAGATCTAGGAATTTCAAATCCAATTAAAACCTAATAAATTATTTCGTTTTTCATGGTGGAAATTGGTGAATCGTCATTCGCCTACCTTCAAATATTTTATAGCTTGGATTACGGCATCCCTCTTCCAAATTATAAAATATTGTGTTGGGTCCTAGCCTTAATATTTCATATTGGGTGTTATATTAAGGACTTTGAATCAACTAACTTGATTTTCTCCCATTATAGATGTCTGGTTCAGACAACTATGATCTTCCCAAATCTCTTGAAGATGGTGTCCCTCAACATCATGCTTCACTTCCTCCACCTCCTCCAATTATTCTCCCTCACCCACAAGTTCTTGAAAAGTTTAAACTCACTCAATCCCTATTGGCAAGCATAGTCTATGTGTGCTCACATCTTGGAGATAAAGTCACATATTGACAAGCCGGGAGAGTTGGGTGTCAAAGTCCCGTGAAAGTTGGATGTTCAATCACCTTCTTAGTAACATAGTGAGTCTCTTTGGGAGTACTATGAGACGGACTATGACATGACCCTTAATGATGTTATCTACTTGCTTGGTGTTGTGGAATCAGCAATGATTTGGAACACCAGTAAAGCAAATTTGATTAAAAGAACAACTTCCCAAGTCTACATGGACATTGACAATGGTAGCATTGGATACCTAGAAAAGGATTTCTCTTCCCAATGGAAAGGGATCGGCTATAGTCAACTCGGTCGACCAAATAGTAAAGAGAAAGGAAAATTCTGAGATAGTCTCATGTGCCATTACCAAAGGGTCCATGTGTTTTGTTGACAAAGGAAGGGGTATTGGTTGCGAAGCTGCCCTATTCACCTGAAAGGTCATGAGGATGATCAAGTCAAGAGGTTTGACTCTACTTCGGGTAAAGTCCACTGTCTAACTCTATTAAGTTCCTATTAGGAGATTCTTATTAAATAATGTGAATGGGTCACATGCTGATGTTTTTAAGAATCAAAGAAAAGATAGGAAGCTTAAAGTAAGTATATGTTGATTCTGATTGCAAAGGTGGGTTTCGATCGCATGGTTCGGCAATCAGAATTTTGAGCTATTGCTTAAGAGTTATAATATATTGCTTATTAATAGATAACAACAAGGTTTTCATGTGGATTGTAAGGATAAGTTTCTCCACAAAGTTTTAAAATAAAAGAAAAAAGGGGTTTTAATTCTATTTATTTTAAAAATATCCTTACAATGGCATCTGTGGAAAATTGTTGCTTATATGTTTCCAGTAATAGCAATATTGGAAAGTGGATTTGATTCTTTCATTTGTGGTAGTGTCTAAATTTACCAAATGAAGAAAGTTTTTCATCACACAAGTTTCAATTGGACAGAAACTTGGAATCATACAAGTTGTATTGTATGATGAATGAGAATTTTCATCTTTGAAAATTAAGATTAATTCTTTGATCACATGTATATGTGAGTCAATTGAAGGACTAAGGAATTAGGTACACTGGGTGTGCGCTGGTCAAGGTCCACCACAAAGATTGATTTGTCATGATTTACTAAAGATTAGTAAATACGATTATACTTATAAGGTTAGGTATAATTCTGTAACATTGGAAAGGTTACAATGCATGACAAAACAAATGAGAAGAATCAAATTAGGCAGAAAGATAAAAGTTTCTCAAATCTGAAAGGATGGGAGAGTACTTTAGTATCGTATTTCATGATCATCTTAATGATTATGAAACCATATCACAAATTCATACTCTAAGGACGTCTTAGTGCATTGTTATGGCTAAGAAGAGAGATCATGAATTGTTGGATTGGTTAAGATCGAGAAGATGAGTCATACTTCGTTCCAAAACAATTCTTAGAGTCATACTCCAAGATTGTAACATTGAGTGACATAAAGTAAGGTTTAAAACACTTATCAAATGTAGTGTAGAATGTTTCTACCCTTGTACATTTGAGATTGGTAAGTTGTGATGTCTTGGATGAGACAAAGACCAACTAAGACCAATTGTGTGAAGTGTTAGTCTTGATAAGAATCCGCACTATCCCTTGAATATTTGTTTTGTCAAGGAATGGTTCTTGAATGGGGAAACTTATATGTCAAGGGGACAGTGGGAGCCTTAAAGATCCTGAAAGAGTTTCAAGATTTAATCAAGAGTAAAACCTGTAATTTATCACTAGCACACAACTTAAGGTTTGCAACCTATCGTGTTGACATAATTCTTGTTTCTGTACCTACTTCAAATAAGTTGAATTTGCATGTGAGTTATCAGAGTTCAACTTGGAAGCATTGGTGGGCCTTGTGCTACCAAGGTGACAAGAAACTAAGATTGAACAAGTTTAATCCATGTAAGGCTGAATTTGTCACTAACCTTATCTTGTGATTATCGTTTTGACAAATTCACATGGATAGGAACTCATACACTATAAAATCTAAGTATCATAAGGTTTCTCTCTGATTCATGAAAATGATGGTGAGGAAACGCTTTCACTAAGTAGATATCAATTGTGTTATTTGCATTTTCAAAAGTCGTTAGTGGAGCACGTGTGGTTCACCGACACACTAACTTGGACTTGTGAGAAATGGAAACGGTCTAAACAATTAAGACTATGATTATGGTATCCCTTTTCATAGTTCTGAAAATTGTTTAGACACACATGTGAGCTATCTAAGAAAGGGTGTATGAATCTAAATTTTAGAAGTCCAGCAGATTTCTGGAAATATGTCAGAGCTAGTGGGAGCATAAGTGTTATGCTGATAATCATCATGTTAGTGGGAGCATGATTATTACGTTTAGTGTTGCAAGTTAGCAATGTTAATTATAGAAAACAAAGTTTCAATTCATGAAGTTGCAGGGGTTGAAAAGTTGTTTTGCTATAATTAAGGGAGAGGAAATTATACTTCGTTTCAATTCTAAAGCTTAGATTGAGATTTTAATCATCTTTAGTCAAGAATATATATATATATATATATATATATATATATATATATATATATATATATATATATGAATTTTATGTTGGAATGGTTCAACTTAAAGAAATTCTATATATATTGCGTTTTCAAAATTCGATTATGATTACGACATCCCTCTTCATAGTTAAATTTTGAAAACATGGCAAATAAAAAATATTGTAGCAAAAGACTGGTCTAGTATCATGTCTTTATGTCAAACATCATGAATCGTGTCCCATATGCTTCTGATATAGGATCGATTGCATGTGCTATAATATTCATCTTTTCTAAATT
This sequence comes from Lactuca sativa, assembly GCF_002870075.4. Lineage (NCBI taxonomy): Eukaryota > Viridiplantae > Streptophyta > Magnoliopsida > Asterales > Asteraceae > Lactuca > Lactuca sativa. Next base: position 161,358,848 of record NC_056626.2, on the reverse strand, counting down.
TTCCAAATGCTTAAGGCATTAAGAAGGGAAAAGTCTAGAACTGGATAGGACTAAAGTGATTAAGCAATTATCGAGGACAATCTGAGGTTCGCCAAAGATTGGTTGCTCAGAGAAAGTTGGAAGTATGATGTAAGTTGTCGGAAAGGACCATATTGACATATTCTGAAAAGAAGTAAATCTTGTTCGGAAGTGATAGTCAAAATGGGACTATGGAAATGTCTCCATAGGTGGAAGTTATTCCAATCTATGTAAGATTAGAAAACCTTAATGCAAGAAGGATGTTCAAAGCAATGTACTTTGAATATGAGACTTCCGTTCCATAGAGGTTGACCTTCTTTGGAATACTCTATAGTGACTGGTGACAAGGTTTTGGTGACTTTGTGAATAATCATTACAAGAGGAACATTGCATAAAAGTTTAAAATCTAACAGATTTTTTTGGTAAATGATAGGAATCGGGGATTCTCACATTTACAATAAGGATTTGGGATTGTGAAATGAGTATCATTGGAATCATGTTCAATTGATCTACATCACAATGTAAGGATCATAGACAAACATAGTGTGCATACTTGGAGTATGGCATAACTATTGTTTAGAAGAACAAAGTGTACATGCTAGGAGCATGGGACGACTGTTGTTTTTATTCAAGTCTTAAGTTGATTGTTTGAAACATTATACAATGAATAATGTGCAATCAATATGGTGATAAATAAAAGATGGTTCTATTTATATTCAAAAGGGTTCTTGGACCATATTGGATTCGATTATTATTGTGTTTCACTTTGCATGTTTTGACTTCCAAAATAGCTAGGTTATTCTTTCCGAATGACTGAGTTATTTAAACACTCCACAGTCGTTCATATGTTGGAAGTAGGTATGAATCAAGACTGTCATGAATCGAGTGTGTAGATGGCTAAATGGGTTTAGTCATAGCAATGGTTGCTACAACATTCATGAGTGCTCATAAGTTATGAGTATTGGAATAAACCCACGCTCACTTGTATCACTTCATGGAATTTATCTCGAGTGATCGTGAGACGGTAATATCATATAAATCTTCAAACCTAGAGATATGAGTTGTTATCTATGAGTTGGTTGTGCATTGATTGCACGTAAACGCATCAGTAACTTGATGTTATAAAACGTACCTTTGTGTACAATTCAACAAGTAGTAGAACAAGCATATGAGTCGAAGTTTATCTGTTCCTTCTAGAAATAGAAGCGATATTTGGGCCCCTCGATGATTTTGTTGTGACCTATGTACCGGCCGATCAGAACTAAATTGATGTGTTCGATTAAGTTCTTTGTCAGACAAATCGAAAATCGGGAAACAAACTGCTGGACAATAAGTACGACGTTGTTCCATGTATTTGTCCGGCTGATATCATGAGAACAGAGGATTATATGATCACTTATCTAAAATGGCGCTTCATAGTTCAACAGAGTTTTCGAGAGCTACGATTGCTGGTTGGTTCCTGAAGTAACATACGCAAATATAGTTATTAGACTTATCCAAGTGGGAGTCTGTTGGATAAGGTGTCTAAGTCCATAACTTATTTGGTACATACTTGACCCGACCCGGCATGGTCCATTTGGGTTGCACTTCACCCAAACGATTTATGGATAATTTTATGAGAATTGTATACTTACGATTTATTAATATATTATAAGTTATAATATATTAATATGAAGTCATGTTATTTAATTAGTTTTAGTCTTAAATTAATTATGAATTAATTTAGAGATTAAAAAGAAGACTGATTAAATTATGGGCTATTATATTTTATATAGTGTGGGCTAATACTCATTTGTTAATGGGCTAAGCTAATATGAAAGTCCATGGATGATCCATGGAGCTTTTAACCCATGGATCCTTGGAAAGGAAAAGACATGGGTTATTAGGGTTTCACCCTAACCATGCACACTATATAAAGAAGCATATGATGCAAGAAATGTGACACTAGTTGTGTGAGACTTAGTGGTGGCCGATTTCATAAGAAAGTATACTACTCTCTCAAAGTTTTCCAAGTGTTTGTGGTGATTTGTGATTCCATTTGAGGCATTCACACTATTGGTGCTTGGCTCTCAAACTCCAAACAATCAGCCATCATCAAAAGGTATGTATTTCTACTAGTACTTTTATGATTCATAATCCTTATGCTATACTAGTTAGGAAGAAACCTTGGAAGTTATTATTTGCATGTATTTTAGAAGAAAACATAGATCCAAGGTTTATTAGGGTTGCATGCACACTTAGGAAGTGTTAGATTGCTCAAAACCCAACATAATCTCCTCCAGTCTTTTCAGGAGACTTGCTTCTTCATCCTTCTCCTCATCTTTCTCTGCCATCTTCTTCAACAGGCAATCTTTTGCGTAGTGATTTTTCCCACCACAGTAAAAGCAACTGACACCAGAGTCAGCTTCACCCTTCGCTTCTTTCTTTGATTCTTCAACCTTCGGCTCCTCTTTCACCTTTTCAGAGCTGTAGCTTCCTTGCCAATTTCGGTTCTTGTTGGTAGGGAACTTCTTCTTAATGAACCTTCTGGGATTTGACACCATCATAGCATAGTCTTCAGCTGTTAAATCGTAGTCTCCCAGATTCAAATCTTCTTCTTCTTCCGTTGCATTCTTACCTTTGGACAAAAGCGCCAAAGACCCTAAGTTTGAAACCACGCTTTTCTCTTGTAACATAGTCTTTTCCTGGGATTTCAGAATCCCCACCAGTTTTGCCAAAGAATACGATTTGAACTGCTCATGCGCTTTAACCGTCGACACAACTGCTCTCCATTCGGGTCTTAGGCCATTCAAGAAAGTGACCTTTTGTTCGATGAGCTTTCTTTCAATGTCATGTTTGATCATCTTGCTGAGAAGATGATTGAACCGATCAAATGTTTGCGTAACAACCTCCTCTGGATTTTGCTTGAACTCTCCAAATTCCGAGAGAAGTAGAGTCTGAATTGAGTGCTCCAGATCTTCATCTGTGGAGTACAGCTCTCGCAACCGATCCCATATTTCCTTTGTTGTACCACAAGAACTTACTAATCGAAACATGTCGGATTGAATAGCGAATCGAATTAGTCTCAATGCCTTAATGTTGCATTGAAACTTCTCCTTTTCATCCTGAGCGACGTCTTTCACATCTTTTTATAGATCATTGTACTCCTTTTGAGTTTTAATGATTCTTGAGGTGCTTGAATGAGCAAAAGGGCCAGATATGATAGCTTCCCATATCAGATACCCATTATCTTCAGATCCAATAACGTAATCTTCAAAGTGGTGCATCCATACTTCATAGTCTTGAGTATAGAGGATTGGAATCTTGGTTGTTGATCCTATGCTGTTAGAGATGTTGATAGGATTGGATTGAGAATCGTCCATGCTTGATCGTTTACTCTATTATAAGATCAGACTTTGTAATACGTAATATTAGGACAAGATGAATAATTAATGAGATACGTCAATTATGGAGTGACGGCTCAATAAATATCAATGAATGCGGAATAAACCCTAATCACTTCTTTCACAGAAGAGATGTGTATGAATTACACAGTCTCCTGCTCTGATACCAATTGATGAGTCGAAAAACTCTTTGATCGTTTAGATCTTAAACAGGTTAATCAGAAAAATCAAACACAGGATTGAATCAAAATACGTTGAATGATTCAATAGATTCACGCCTCAGCAGAGCTCGATAAAGAACTTCCGCTGTAGAGGCTGTTTAGGGTTACACAAGTATTCTCTGTGAATGATCGACTCAAAATCTTACGTACAAAGATGCATGCAAGCATCTATAAATACTAAACCCTAATAAATAAATCACGGATGGGCAGGCCCAATCCGGATACAAAACTGGACTACGAACCGAGCCCAAGACGCACCACTTAATGGACCCTACAGATAGGATCTACAACTTTTGTTTAGACTATGTCGGCTAACTTTGAATTTATTTTTAAAGTTATATTTAACAGGCTTAGACAGTTAAAGTCCGTTAAAAATTCATAACTTTGTCATCCGACGTCCGTTTTCAACTGTCTTTATATCGTTGACATCCTATTAATGAGATATTCAACTCTCATATAGGTTGTGTTGGGTAATAATTAATCGATTTAAAATTCAATTTTCGGGCTGCATAGTGCTATGCGCAATCTTCGAAAAGTCCTAAAATTTTTAAAATTAAAACAAGGGAAATCTCCAGAAAAGTCCTAAAATTTTGGGTCAGTTTATGATCTAGTCCTAAATTAAATTTCATCAATGAAAAATGACAGGAACATGTATTGTAATCACTTTTACCCATTTTTACCTTTTCAGCAGGTTATTGCTGATGTGGAGTGCCAGTTGTATTGTTGAGCTGAGGTGGCGTCTGAGGTGGCATCCCATTCCTTTACAAAGTAAAAAACCATATATTTTTTTGGGGGGAGGGGGACTCGAACCCATGACCTCCCACTTACAAACGGGACAACGTACCAAGTGAACTAGAAGTAGTTATTGTTTTGTTTTCTTCGTATTTATTTATTAATCCTTATAACCTTCATCTTCCTCCGTGGAACTTCTTCCTCCATATTGATTCACCAAAACACAACCTTACAAGGTTTTCCTCCGTGGAACTTCTTCCTCCATATTGATTCACCAAAACACAACCTTACAAACTCTTCACCTGGAGATTCTATTCACATATGGTAATCTATTCTACTTCACCATAAACCCTAATCGATTTTCTGATTTCCCCTTTTCTTTCCTCCATCACTCAAATCAAAACAATCTCCAGATTCCCAAACCCGAAAGAATGGAATGGTGAGATGTTACTGCCGTTATTGTGGGGGAGATCAAGATCGAAAACATTAACATAATGGCGTCGTTTAAGGGAGAGAAGAACGGAGTACAAAAAACTCTTTGTAACTCGTTTAAATCGAAGAAGATGAAGCATGGTGGTCTATTGAGAAGATAATGAAGCTCGATGGTACTTGTGGGCGGTCAGAAACTTATATGGTGAACATTTTCCTAAGTTCAATTGCTTTACAACCACGTTGATATCCAATTTCCATTTGCTTCACCTTACCTAAATCCTTCGATTTTAACTCCTAATTTTGTTGGTTCGTAAATAAATTAGGGTTTTAAGTGAGTTAGAGATGATAGAGGAAGGATACCAGGTTTAACGTGTGGTTGTTTAGGGTACTAAGACTTTATAAATACATTTGAAGAGATAATATCAACAAATTCTTGTAACTCACTTGGTAAGTTGTCCTGTTTGTGAGTGGGAGGTCAAGGGTTCAAGTCTCCCTCCCAAAAAATCTAGTTTTTTACTAGAAGAATGGGATGCCACCTCAGACGCCACCTCAGCTCAGCAATACAGTTGGCACTCCACATTAGCAATAACCTGTTTGTGAGTGGGAGGTCAAGGGTTCAAGTCTCCTTCCCAAAAAATCTAGTTTTTTACTAGAGGAATGGGATGCCACCTCAAACGCCACCTCAGCTCAGCAATATAGTTGGCACTCCACATTAGCAATAACCTGCTGAAAAAGGTTGAAAGGGGGTAAAAGTGATTACAATAGCCGGTTTTATGCCCTTTTTCATTAATGAAATTTAATTTAAAGACTTTTCTAGAGATTTTTTCCTGAAAACAAAAACTAAAACCCTAAAAATATATTTGAAAACTTCTAACTAAAGGGTGTTAAATAAAAAAAAATAATTAAAAAAAAACATAATAAAGCTGATACATATTGTCAAAGCGTTTTATTCTATCGGTAAAAAGCTAAAAATATTATGCAATTCATACTGATCAATTGATGTGATTCATCACATAGTTAAACAAGAAATTATTTAAAATGTTATAAAGTATATATAAAATGTTATAATGGTGGTGACTATGATGGATGTAAACAGAAAACAAACATATTATGTAAAACTTTGACTGTTGAGGTTTGAATTTTGAGTGTGGTAGGGGCGTTGTGCAGGGTGTGGATAACAACACGCGAAATATTGCCTCTGTTTGAATCTGATTGTGTTTTCTTTTAAATAATAAAGAATGGGTTGGTGAAATCATTCACATTCCACCTATAAATTGGTAGCTATCTTTTAATGTTCCATTATTATTTGCTGGGAGAAGCCTCACTCCATTATTTTCGGGAAGCTTTTTTCACAGTTTAGCAAGGAAATATGGGACATTATTTAATTTAACTTCAACGAATTTTAGCTTTTTAATCAACATAAAGTATCACCATAATATTTATAACACAATCAAATTTCAACAAATGTTTTATCATTCACAATGAATAAGTTTTGCTCATAGGACATATTATATGTGATTTCGAAGTATTATACTTTTAATAATGATCAAAGTCTTGTGTGCAGATTTCAGTTCTAATTTAGAAATGGTTTCTATGGGCACTCGATCATTATGTTAGCCACTCACAGTTCTACATCCTCGTGAAAAAAAAACAGTTCTACATTATGTTAGCCACTCCAACGAGTTATTATGCAGTTAATTATAGCTTACATGATATTTTTTAGACATGGGATTTGATGTCTACAAATAATATTTTAAGAAGCAAATAAATTTAAGCCACATCATTGTCATTCATGTTGCAACATTAATGCCACGGTTTACTTTTCTATTTTTAATTTTTTTTAATAACATTTTATATAAAGAACTAACGCCATACTCGACAGATGTCCATATGATTACACTCATATTCATATAAAGAAGGAAAATTACATGAATGGTCCTCATGGTTTGGAGTAATTTATACGTTTGATTCTTAATTGTATTTTAATTCGGAAGGTCTTATTATATGTTTTTATTTTACGCTTAATCGTTGTTTAATCTAAAAAGACTATTATGCCCTTATTAATTTGTTTTATATATTTTTCTAATTTATTTGTGGTTTATAATTTTATAAAAGAAATAGGGTCACCACCGTACCCCTCAAGTCATCAACCCCTAATACTCTTTATATGCTACCGTCGATCCCATCCCGTCATCACCATGTTCATCATCATCATCTTCGGCAACTATCATGGTCACCATCATCTCCGACAACTTCCAATATTGATGCTTGCTTCTAGAATTTTCACAGGATGAAGTTAATGAATATCAAACCAAATCAAAACTCAAACAATCCCAAATCAAAATTAATCTTGTTACCTTCTAATCAAAACTGAACAAAACCAAAATCAAAATGTTGAAAATCAAAACCCGGTGAAAATCCGATTCCAAAATCAAAATCAAATCTAAAAATCAAAGCCTATGAAAATTAATATTTCAAAAGAAAAATAAAAAAAATGGTGAAATCCTAATTCCAAATCAACCATCGATTCCAAAGCAACCAACAGTTTCAATATCTCAATTCCAAAATCAAAATCAACCTAAGGAGGTGGTCTCGAGGAAGCGACCATCGATTCCAAAGCAGGCAACGATTTCAATGTCTGAATGTAGTAATATTGGTGTGACAGCTTCGATTCACGTCATCGATGGTGATGGTAACTATGATTCATGAGGTTTTGCTCGATAGTGGCGATGTGGTGACCAACGAGATGGGCTGGTCTCAAGGAAGCGACAACAGATTGGTGGGTTTGTATTATAATTTGCTCTCCCTCTAATCATCTTCTACTGATCCTTACCACCGCCACTCCGCCAACCCCTTCGTCTTCTCCTGAACAGAAGCATTGGGAGTGCTTGTGGCTTGTGAGCTATCAGCTATGCAGTTATCGCGGTCAAAATTTCAATAGCGGTCACATGCCGCTATTTGAGATCGCGGTTATCGCGGTGGTATAACGGTGATATAGCGGTTTTTTAATATTACATATAATTTATAATTTTATATTATATTTATATAGAATTTATATATTTGAGTATTAATACTATAAGTCTATATAGAATTGATATCATCAAATCTAAAAAGTCATATAAAAACTTAACATAATATTCTATTATATTAATATGGAAACTAGGTAGTGTAAAAGTGTCAAATCGAGTTTAATTGGATTGCACGGATTCAATATCGTATTAGTAGGCCGTGGTTGATTTAAGGAATTAAGTCTCAAATCGTGGCCTCATAGGCGTGAGTCGATTTACAAAAAGCATTAATGGAGTGTGACCATGGCAACTCAAGTTGGCGTGAGTACAAAAAGAGATGAGTAAAAGAGTTGTCGATAGACGTAGTTGCTTTGAATGATTTTAATTATGTTATTTGTTCGGGATTTTTAAAATGAAAGTGTAGTGAAATCAGTAAGACTAGTTTTTCTTTGAAAAAAGTAACCAAATGGCCAAAAATGTGAACAAAAATGGAATAGCGCCCGTAGCGCCGCTATAGCAGTTATTGAAATAGCGGTGAATAGCGCCGCTAATAGCGGTACCGCGAAATGAAAACGTTAAACTGGACATAGCGGTTCTTGACCTCCGCAAAACGCTATAGCGCGCAATTGATAGCTTAGGCTATCAGTGATGAGAGGTAGCCTCGAGGAAGTGAGAACATGTGACTGATGGTGGGTTTAGATATTACGGATCATAATTTGTTTAATTTATTAATATATATATATATATATATATATATATATATATATATATATATATATATATATATATATATATATATATCATAAATTTAATTATAAAAGAAATATATATAAATCATAAAATTAATTATAAAAGAATTTAATAAAAGCATAATCGTCTTTTCGGTTCAACCAGCGACCAAACGTGCAATATAAACATATAATATAGACCTTCTTCTGAGTTGAAAAAACAATTAGACCATTGGTGTAATTTACTAATATGTTATCGAACAAAAATCAATTTTTAAAAAAATATATATAAATTACACATTAAAAAAAGTATAAGTAGCCTATCCTATATAAAATGACCACCTGGCAAAGACCATTCCTGGTTCGTTAATAAAGTCATCTCCGCATTTAGTGGTTTAAATTTCCCAACATAATTCATACTGTATAATTCGGAAAGGAGTAATATGTATTTTTTAAAATGCTTCTAAATTCTAATGATAATTTTAAAAGAATTATTTATAAAAAGAACGTATATCATATTACAAGAGTGAATCATACGAGGTCTATAATCTTATAAATTATTTAAACAAAAAAAGAATTTTAGAAAATACAAGAATTTATAATTTTTTTTTTCAAAATGGCATACTATCTATCTAATACTATCATCATGTCTTCTAAGAGATTTGAACTCATGACCTTCCATTTGAAATGATCACTCCTCACCGTTAGGTCAAAGGCTTTTTGGTATATAAAAAATTAAAAATTGTACACTATCTATGCGACATGCATATTTTTCTGCTTAAAATGGAATATCTTTTTAAAGAATCACCAAAAAACCAAAATATACTTAAAATGTAATATAATCAAAGAAAACAACACTTCAACACATAAATTTTTTATCTTCAATTTATTAGCTTATATCTTTTTTATGATATTACTAAGGCTTTGGATAGTCGAGCACCCTCGCCAAGCTGCACTAGAGGGGTTACACACCACCCACACAAGGCACCCCAAGGGCATAGCTAGAGGAGAGAGGAGAGAGAAACTTGGATAGTCGGCTCTCAATGGTTGATTTTTTTTTCTAAAATAAAACCTATTAAATTAATACACCATAACTCCCAATCTTTTGCAACTTTGATGTTAATTGTGTATCCAGGTCGATCAATTAGATCAGTGCCGACCCGATCACACCAGGTCGGCTTAAAAGCAACCAATCACAATTTTCTGACCCATCATATTAATACCTACCCGGGTGTAGTCGGATCGACACATAAACGAAAAAACACAACTGTTCAAACAACCAACCTATGAGGCAATACCAATACATAGCAAACAAAAGAACCAAAAAAGACATATCCTAAAAGTTATGCAAGTATAAGATCCTGACAATAATAAAATATCAAGTACTACATGCAATCTAGCTATCTTTACCTGGTCAGTGTAAGTTACCGGGTAAAACCTTGTATCAAAGAGGTTAAAGATGCATGTAAAATCTTGTGGAGGGACGTTGATAAGGTAAGGTTCTGATAAAACAAGAACTCTCATATATTTTTAAGCTTCATAATGACAACCAACTTAGGCATCAAGGAGCCATATCAAAGTCCATCCCTCGATATAGCTTTTCTAATATAGTGTTTGTCTCTTTCTTGCAGTGTACAATCCGATCTGCCCATTAGAATAGGTTCTCCTTGACCATCTACCATGGTCCCTGATTCCACGAAGCAACACTTGGCGCCATCCGTGTCATTAATTCGAGAGCTGAATTTACTAATAGCAACACAATAGGTGCAACCAACATTATGACTCATCATCGAGAGACAAAAGGAAAAACTTCACCATGTAAATGAGGAAATGATGCAAGACTCCTGCACAAAATATTTACAATGCAACAAGCATAAAATAACATGATAAAGGGTGATGAGGTAATCATAATACAAGGACATATCCATGACATATGTGTTCATAGAATATATTATGCAAGCGGAAGTTCAATAGAGGTAATGTGCGAACATTGTTTTTCTAAGCTACCAGAGGCAATGAAAAAGCTTCTCAGACAACCTGATTCGTATTTAACAAGTTTTTTGAGGCACTCAGTATGACCCCTAGGGGTAGTATCATTGCCATTGACATTACCAGACCATAAAAAGGCCGAAAATACACAGATATTAGATTTCACAATAATTCAATCCTCATCACCTTACAACATTATTTTCGGGAGGATCACTATGAAAACGTTGAAGGCAATCGTATACACAATACATGGCCTAATCAGATTCCACACCTTAATAGGATACGAGAAAGTACATAGTGAACCATTGATCACCCCAATAGCAACACTCATAGTGGAAAAAAGAGATTCGACAATAGAAAGCCCACAACCAGCCCAAGCAAAATCCGGAATGGTTGTAATAAATATCGAGTACCGAGAACAAGGAATCAGAGTTGGTTCAAACGTTGATAGGGGCACTGAAAGAAAGTTTGATACAACTGTTAAAAGAAAATATTGACATATTTACTTGGCAACCAGCCGATATGGGTGGGGTACCGAAGCAAGTAATACAGCACAAGTTAAACGATAAAATAGGAATGAAGTCGATTAGACAAAAGAAGAGAGCCCAATCCAAGGAACGAAAAAGGGAAATAAACGATGAAGTGGACAAATTGGTGTGTGTCGGAATAGTAAGAGAGTCGTTGTTCCTATCTTGGGTAGCCAATCCGGTCTTAGTAAAAAAGGACGATGGACAGTAGAGAATGTGTGTGGACTTCACAGATTTAAATAAGGCATGCCCCAAAGACTGTTACCCATTACCAGCCATAGACAAAAATATATAATCCCTGCACAGACACAAATGGAAAAGTTTCCTTGATGCGTATAAAGGCTACCATCAAATTTTCATGCACAAATGCGATGAAGAAAAAACCTCCTTCCATATAGACAAAGGAACATACTGTTCCACTAAAATGCCTTTCGGTTTAAAAAATGCAGGAGCAACCTACCAAAGGATAGCAGACAA